>NW_028301613.1:12417304-12719467 GCF_987345545.1 Pholcus phalangioides
TTCTTAATGTGGAGAAAAATCGCGTTCAAATACAAAGACCAAGAGTAGTAAGACTCACAATCACTATTGGCGACGTCCCTCTTGGTCCTTGTGCCAATCAAAGTTCTTCATACAGAGAACATTTTCCAAACTTTTTTCTTTCATCGCCCCCTTCTTCAGAGATTTTTTTCTCTCACCGCCCCCGACTCAAGCGAACCCATAGGATTCTATGTTATACCCGTAGCTTCTATCGCCCCTCTGGATCATTCCGTCGGCCACCAGGGAGCGATATTGCCCACTTACGGGAAACACTGATATGGAGGAAGAGAAAGGAGACGATTGCGTATCTTTCTTTAATTGCCATTTTAATGGCAATTGGCGATGTGAGGTATTTCCCGCATGTAAAGATCGATATTGATTTTTCCGTATTTTTCTCGAAGAAATATGGTCAACATTGGGGTGGCAAAATTCATTTCCCACTAAGCCGACCATTACTGGCATAACCATACGTCCCACGTATTTTCAACGAAGTCAGTTTGAAATGTTATTCATGTCTGTTTATGTCAGTTTGACCATATATAAATAAGATTTTTTAAAATATATTGCTCATATCACATGCTTGACATGCTTCATATCCCGCCATTGATGAAATTTTAGTTATTAATGTCCGTAATTTTGCTGTTCTTGACGTCTTTTTTTTTTAGTGGGGGGGGGGATAATAAGCGATGTTTAGCGATGATTTTCCAGTATTTGGAATCCTAATTGCCAATATTTTTCTTGAGGAAATATGGTCAACCTAGTTATACAAATACAAATACAAATACAAATACAACGCCACAACAGGCAAAATGCCCAACGAGGTGGCTGATAAAAAGATGCCCATAAAAATATGGTTGTCATATGTTTCAAAAATACAGCAACCCAATTAAAAATGCAATTAACACAAATTACAAACAATATATACACATGATAAAATATTATACAATGCCCATAAAGAATACTTATGGTTGTCTTATTCTAAGAATGGATAGCTTCTCGATTTACCCCAACATGTTTATCGTATTTCTTTTTAAACGTGTCAATTGTGTTACAATTTACTACCTCCGGGGGTAAGCTATTCCATTTATTAACAACCCTATTGGAGAAAAATTCCCTGCGACACCATAACCTTGCATTGTCCCTCACCAATCGATACTGGTGTCCCCTTGTAAAAGCAGTCGATTGGCGGTGTACTAAAAGTTCATGGTCCATCCTATCCATCCCATTGAAAATTTTGAACACTTCGATCATATCTCCTCGACACCTGCGTTCATCCAATGTAAACATATTCAAAAAATGAAGTCTTTCTTCATAACTCAAGCCCTGTGTGCCAATAAGGACACGCGTAGCTCTTCTCTGCACCCCTTCAACCAAGTCTATGTCCCTCTGTAGGTATGGTCTCCAAAACCTTACAGCATACTCCAGTCCAGGACGAACTAAGCCTCGAAAAAGCGGAAGAATGACTTTAGGAGAACGCGAAGAGACCTTTTTGAAAATGAGACCAAGCATTCTATTCGCTTTTTTGACCTCCGCTAACAATGTTCAGAAAACTTAAGTCGCTCGTCAATGAGAATTCCCAAATCGGTGACTCTAGTTGCATCCGGGATAGTGACACCATTCAACTCGTAAGAGAACCGTGGGTTGTTCGAACCAAAATGAGCGACCATGCACTTATCTACGCTAAACGTCATGCTCCATTCATTTGCCCATGCTGCAATCTTGTTTAAGTTGGTCTGGAGCAACTCCCTATCGCTTTCATTCCCGATTACCCCCATTAGCTTCACATCATCTGCGAATTTGCTAGTAATTCCATCGATACCCTGATCGAGTTTATCGATAAAAAGTGAAAAAAGTATGGGGCCAAGGACACTTCCCCGAGGAACTCCACTTGTGACGTCTGTCCAACCAGAGAATTCCCCGTTCACCATAACTCGTTGCGACCTATCTCTTAACCACGATTCTATCCAATTCAGCAAGTTGCCCCCTATTCCAATCTCGTGTAAACGCTTCAAGAGTTTGCCATGTTGGACCCGATCGAATGCCTTCTGGAAATCAAGGTAAACCACGTCGACATTTTTGCTCTTACCCAAAGCCTTAGTCTCGTAATCATAGAAGCAAAGGAGGTTAGTTACACATGACTTCCCCTTCCTGAACCCATGCTGATTATCCGACAATACATTATTCTCGTCTATCCACTTCACAAACTGCCTTTTGATGATAATTTCCAAAATTTTCGAGAGGGAGCTCGTCAAACTCACTGGACGATAATTAGACACCACTTCTCTACTACCCTTCTTAAATATCGGAACAACGTTAGCCAGTTTCCAATCTCTCGGGACGATACCCTCAGCAACACTACTCCTGTATATCTGTGCGACTGGCCCCAACAATTCATTAGCACCTTCCCTGAGAACCCTGGGATAGATATCATCTGGTCCTGGTGCTTTGCTTGCACATACATTTCTTAGAAGATTTAGGACCTCCACGTCTTCCACTTGAATATCGTTGAGCGTTTTATTACCCCATGCAACACCCGTATATCGAATATCATTATCTCCATTAAAAACCGACGCGAAAAAGTCATTGAAAGCACTACACATGCCTACATTGCTCTCTACTTTTGAGCCTCCTATCGAGAGGGGGTCAACTGTCCCCTTACATCCATTATTGACGTATCGAAAAAATGATTTTGGGTCAGAGCCAATGTTATCTGCCAACCTAGATTCAACTTGCTTTTTACTATCCCTTATCGCTTTCTTCAACAGTCTTCTTTTATCAGTAAACAATGATAGGTCACCTCGTCCACTTTTATACTCTCTGAATGCTCTTTTCTTTTCAAGATAAAGGTTCCGCACGCTATCCGTGAACCATAGAGGGTGTGATGTACAAACACGCTTTTTTCGAACAAAGGGTATGACGTCGTGCAAAACAGAGGACAGCTTCGTACTAAATTCTTCCCATTGACTTACCACCCCTACTGATTCCAACCGGTCTTTGAAAACTTCCGCTAACCTTCTTCGCAAAACATCAAAGTTAGTTCTCCGAAAACAAGGAACCAGTCTTTTGTTATCAACCTTACCCGAGGAAAAGTTACAGTGAAATCTGACGATACGATGATCACTGGAAGAAAACTCTTCCCCCACCGAAAACTGTTCAACTAGATCCTCAGAACTAGTAAGAACTAAATCCAAAATAGCAGTACCCCTAGTGGCTTCTGATACATGCTGATACAAAAAATTTTCGAGCACCAACTTAAGAAAGTCTCTTTCATACTGATTTCCAGATGAAAGGTTCTCCCAATCAATACCCGGGTAATTGAAATCCCCTAGTATGAGAACCCTCTTTCGCTTACACATGTAAGAAATTTCATCATGCATTTTGGCGATATAGTTTTGATCCCTATTCGGTGGATTGTAACAAACCCCAACAATAAGCTTATGACGTCTTTTGTTCTCAAGTTCAACCCATATGGTTTCAATATCACTTCTCTGCACGTTACACTCTCTAGCCTTCAAACATGATTTCACGTATATCAACACTCCACCCCCTTTCCTATCAGTTCTATTTCTCAAAAAAGTATCGTATCCGGAGATGTGTAAGAAAGATTCATCCCCATCGCTTGCCCAAGATTCTGTAATGGCTATAAGATCCAAGTCCTCCACAACTATCATAGTTTCTAAAAAATCTTTCTTGTTACCCAAGCTCCTGGCATTTATTAACACACATTTTAATTTGCCCGGTGGTTTGTTGTCAATCGAGAAGCCATCCAAGGCATTCCGTTCTTCGAGGACCCCCCCCCCCCCTGAACCCCTCTGACTAGTAGTCCGATAGGATCAACGCAAATGAACTGACATTAAAACGTGGATAATATACGATCAGTTAGTTATTAAATTATCTATTTGTCGCTGAAAAAGTTGCCAAAGGTGCCAGCTATCGTTGAAATCACCAATGGTGGTGAATGACGCGCGAGTGCAAATCACTATGTATAATTTGTTAGCTGCGAAAAATAATTTTTGATTTCAATAATAATGTAAAATAAAATATTCAAGAAAGCTTTGCTAAAAAAACGGGAATGTCCCGCAAATACTGCTCGTATGGTTTATCCTTCAAACCTGATCTTAACCATTTTCTTCATACACAGCAACAATCGTTTGCAAATACAATATTGAGGACGACCTTGTCCTAATCATGGTTCTTTATGTAAGAAAAAAGGCGAATGCGTATCTTCCATTAAATGGTTTCAACCAATCACGGTTCACATATTCATTTCGTTTACGCCACACCATCTGAATCCAGTTGTAGATTTAACTGTTTGGACACGGACGAGATGATGAAACAATTCATTTCCAAGAGATTCGTGTTGGAAGTGTCATTTTTTTTCCGGCAAAAGATGGAGGTGGCACTTGACAGACTGGTAACGAAGGTGTCTTTGTACTTATCGGTTAGCCTGATAACCGTACAACGACCCGGGGTCATCGCCGCGTCGTCCATCATCAGCTCAGGGGAACAAGCCCTAGTAAGACAAATCTATTGTGATTACTAGATCCCGGATTTTTTAAGCGAATATGCATTCACATATATTTTGGCTTTTTTTTAAAAAAACATTAATGCATATAAAATCATTGAGTTTTCGAGATAAGGGCCGTTCAAGTATTACGTCAGCAGATTTTTGGCATTTTTCACCCCCCCCCTCTCCCCCTTGTCAGCAAAACTCTGACCCCCCCTCGCACTTCCCCCATTGTCGGCAAAATGTCTCTCTCGTCAGCATTTCTACTTACCTCCTATAACGCATATTGCGATTAGAGACGGGGGGGGGGGGAGGCACGAGTCTCGCTATGTCCTCCCCCCCCCCCGGAACGTTGGAAACGTCATTTTGCAAGAAAATATAGATTTTCATTTTTGTTAGTTTTTATAAAAGCCCTGTTTGTCGTGATTCCAAAACAGGCCTTGTTTTGTTCACATGATGCTTAGAACCAAAGTTACGTTCACTTTAGTGTTGCGTTTTTACATACAAGTAATACGCGAATAAAGACTTTGAACGTGTTTTACGAAGAATGATATTTTTTTGACATTTTACTTGACTTTGTGACACGATTTGTAAAATTTGATTCATTGCATCCTTACGAAATTTTAATGTGATATTTTGCTATACATTGTTGAGGTTATGAACCAAAATCTAAGGTCTATCACATATATTTTTTGAACTACAGTGTTTTATAGACAGAATGTAGGATGAAGTTTCAAAAAATTCACACGTACACAAACATATTTTGGTGTAACTTATGAGCATAACATGCAATCCTATAAATTTTGGTTCATAACCTGCAATAGTACTAGCTAAATGCACTGTGAAAATCGCGAAGCATTTCATTAACAAAATCTTTTGCAATCGTGTTTCGAATATTACATGAATTTTACCTAAAATTTGACATAAAAACGACGTTTTCGTATGAAAGGTAGACCAAAATTTATCACAGTTTTCACCATTTCGAGACACTTTTTATCAAAAAATGTTATTAAAGTTCACTCCAGTACCATTTTAAAGAAAAGTGACAAGAAAGATAGTCGGGGATACCTTAATATAATCAATTCCTGTTAATTTAAATGCTATTTTAATGCTAAGAACTCACACACACACACACACACACACAAAATTTCTCTTCCCGAAATTCGTTGCGACCCACCGTTTAAGCCATATATGCTAAATCTATGAACCACGGACTCGTGGCACTGGAGAGATTATCTGATGTGGACCGTCAACTCAAACATAATTATGTGAAAATAAACTAAACGACACATTTACAGATCGTTTAAGTGACCCGCGGCACATTTTGAGATCATTCAAGTGGGCGCCCGTGAAATATTCACTGATCACTCAAGTCGTCCGCGATACATTCACAGTCACATGACCCACGGCAGCTTTGGAGAATTTAAGTGCCCTGCAGTGCAGTTTTACACCACTCAAGTTACCCGCGGGACATTCCCAGTTTATTTAAGGGAGATCCCCTTAGCATACTTACAGATCATTTGAGTGACGCGTGGGCACAGTTGCAGAGTACTTAAGCGGCCCGCTGCACAGGGGTCGAAATCGACTCGATGGTTCTTAATAACAAAGTGGTTTCATAGGGGTCTTATCAACAGGAAGAATGTCAGTTCAGGTGCTGGCAAAATAGGGAAAGGTTTTTATCGTTTTTGGTGAAACTTGTATATAAGATGCCATTAAGAATATATTTCATATTTGGTTGGTTGATGAACATAAGCATCATTCAACCCCCCCCCCCCCCCATCGATGCTGACGTAATACTTGAGTGACCCCTAAGAGCATATTTTTGAATTTTTACGGAATCTCAATCACGATTTTTTTATAATTTTTCAAATGAATATCGCTCTCACAATATTTTCATAATATCGAGTTTTTTCTCACGCAAGTGGGATTCAGTGATTCTCTCTCTATCATAGGATAGTTCGATAAAAATTAAAATAGCATACAGTAATTCTATGGTCAAAATGGCAAAATGTCACACGAGTCACTTTTCCCCAGAAAATTGAGTCGTTCGCATTCTGGAGTCTCGTTCGTCAAAATTTTGGAAGGTGACAAAATGTCGTCCATCTCTTTCGGTTTACGAAGAACCGACGGAGGCAAATTGCATTAAGTCAAAAAGCCACAATATCACGTTCTTACAAAATATCGTTTACAAATTTGTCCTCGTGAAATTTCGTAAAAGTGGACTTGTGTAACATTTTGCACGCGCCCACGATCTCACGATCAATGAGCTTATATCGCAAAAGCGACAGAGCCTGGGCGTGCTCGGTTCTATACTATACTATTTATATAAGCTTACGAAACATTCGACAAATTCCCTAGACAGATACTTACAGATCTCTTGACAATACACGAGGATCACACGTTATTATTAAAAAAAGAAAGAAAAAGGACCGCTCTGGTAAATCTAAGCGCATGGAAATTTCAGTAGTTCTAGTATTAAGAGTTTTTTCATGAGCATGAAATTGTAATGTACAAACAGTGAAACTTCTTGCGTTCACTGTCGGGGGAAAAATACATTCGTCCGTAAAAGAGGGGTGACCGTTAACCGGGGATATTTGAAATGCACTCTTCTATTATAAAAGGGGGAAATTATTATTTGGCCGCAAAAGAGGGGTGACCGCATCTGAGCGGTGTCCGTTAAAAGGGGGGGGGGGTTACTGTAGCTCTTCTAATTCAATATGCGTTCGTTTTGACAAGCAATATACTGTGAGATTGTATATCAAGAAAAATCACTACTATTGTGTTTGTTTTGAGTTATCAGAGAGAGAGCTATCAACAAAAATTTACTAAATTAATTAGTGCAGTTTCAGTGGTTTAGTTTTGGCGCGAAACCATGTTGATTATTTGAGAAGAAATTATTAACTTATTAACATTAGAAAAACGGAGTAAGTTCTACTTCATGATAGATTCCAAGATTCTGGATGCCGTACTGAAACTGGTCTATAGTTGCTGGGATAATTTTTATCCCTAGTTTTATAGATGGAGGTAAATATTGATTGCGTTTTTGAGTGAATCTGGGGAAACACCACTCTTTGAAAACAATTATTTACTAGATCAGCGAACATCTGAATGACATTATCAGGGATAAACGCTTCCAAACCTTTCAGTTCATTGCATCGGTGGGAGATACAGAATTCTCTTCAGTTCGAGTATAATTTCCTTAATTTCGGTAATATTATTTGGAGAAAGAAAAATTGAATTTTGAAAACTATGTTTTCTTTAGTCATCCATAGAAACCACCGAATTTCTCCCAATACTATTGAAATACGAGTTTAATTGATTGACAAGGGAATCAGAGGTTCAATATTTAATTTTCACTTTATCTCAAAAATTAGAGTCAATCTGACAAAACCAATGCGAAATCCGGAATCGGCAGCCACAACCCCCAAAACCATTAAAATTTCCTTAATAACACGAATTTTTTTTTTTTTTTCTGGAGAGCCACGCAATTAAGAGATCTTGCCCAACCTGATTTTCAAAGGGGAGATCATCGTCATTTGCTGACTTGGTCACTGATTTGCTCAATTCACTCTTTTATTCGCTCACTTGCTCACTGACTTGCTCATTTGCCCAATCTCTCACTCAGTCGTTCCCCCACTCACTGTTCGCTCGCTCATTCACCCACTCACTTGGTCACTACTCACTCTTTTGGGCCGAGCTGGTTGCCGGTGAATATTTTGGTCGCGTTTCCCCATTTGGCCACATTGTCACTTTCTTTTATATGCATTAGTTTGGCTAGATGTTGATTCTGGTTGTCATAACAGTTTACCCGGCACGTTGTCTGATAATTTCTTCTGTTGATCTTTTTCTGTAGTAATTATTCTCATAGTAAATAGATCCGCACGTGACTTTTGGAAAGAGGAAGAAAAAAAAAAACTGACCTTCACGGAAAGCTGTCAAAATATCTTGATAAATAAGTGACATCAGTGGCATCCGTTAAATAAAAAAAATAACGTTTTGTTGATGGGGGGAAAAAATCATTAAAACAACAGCGATCTTACATCTTGTCCGAGGAAATCACGTGATGAATCAGATGACGTCACTTTGACATCTCTGGAAATCCGGTTTACGGCGAAAACGATAGTTTTTACAGGTCGGCAACATCGTTTTAACCAATCGCGGTTCACTTTCCCTATTCTTTTTATCGCTGCTTTGGAGATGGACAAAGCGATTATAACGTTCTCATCCGTATCTTCTAAGATTCATCGTCGATGTCGAAATAATTAGTACCGATGGGGAAGACGCATTTGGATTGGTTGGTCAGCTTACTGCTGACACTGATGGCCTTTCAACCAAAGGTCATCGCACCTCCCGTCAACACCGGAGAACAAGCCCTAGTAAGTCGCTATTACACAACATTCGCTAATATTTTCTTAATATTTCTCTTTCAATGTGTCCAAGACGTTTGAGCTTAAGATTGGCGTGCATATACATGTTGTTAAGGCAGCGCTATATTCACTGTTGATCATCGAACAAGGCTCACCGAGGATCGCCAACAAAAACTAAAACTTTGTACAAAAATTGACACGTTTTCAAGACAAATAAATTCAATTGGTCGAATGGTCGACGCGTTTCGGCTCTTCAATGGAATTCGCGTAAGCTTGGACAGACTTTAATAACCTCAGTCGAGACAAAAGTTTCGACACTTTGCAACAGATGGCTCCCCAATTCGCATCCAAAGACCACCCGGACGCAGCAAATTCAAAGGCGAACTCTTCGGACGACCAGACGTAAACATCACTCCTCCATGACTCATTCGTGTGAATTCTGACCACGAGGTCCTGATGACGGCTCTCCATTGAAGAGCCGAAACGCATCGACCAATTGAATGCATTTGTCTTGAAAACGTGTAAATTTTTGTACAAATTAAAACCAGGCAAAGTTTCTAATTTTTGTGATAAAAACCAAAACGTGTAGTTTTTAGAAGCCGTACGATTTCATGTCGCTGCCCGCCCTAACCAGCACGAACAAGGCCCAAGACCGCAAATCAAACAACGGGTCTTCAGACAACTCAAAGCTGTCAATTGCCCCGAAATTATTTCCTTCATCGATTCTAAAATTATTTCTGTTTTGAAATTTTTAATTTCCTTCCAATTTTTTTAATTTTGAAATTGCTTTTTTTTTTAATTTTGAAATTATAATTCTTTTTGCCAATTCTGATATTACCGACGGAGGCCAACGGTCGCTCCACCCACGAGGTGCTGAAAACTGTGGGTCTGAAAAGTAGCAATTGGAAAAGGGAAGTGACAATGTTTATCACAGGGCACGGGCCATTTTCGGCATATTTGAGGAGGTTCAAACTGATCCCGAATGACAAGTGCAGTTGTGGGTCGACGGGCTCTAAATGGCATTACGCTACAACCTGTGAACACACAAGGATTTTTCACTCCCAGGCTCCAGATGAGAAATACGAGACCGCCTGGATCAAAGCAATCCTCGACAGACCTGAATCACGTACAAGGAAGCTGGTGGAAATGGTCAGATTTCTGAAAAATCACCCAGAAAAAGCCAAACTGGATGAAGATAACAACCCAGATGAGGAGACAACATCAGCAAACAGGGGCCAACTGAGGCGATCTGTCAGACGAGTCGATTATGCAGAACAAGATCTCGCCGACGAAGATGATGATGCGGAGAACCAATAAGGAGTCAAAGTTCACAGCACTTCACGGAATACCTCTCTCGGCAATGGCTGCAGAGGACCAATTTAATATATCTGTAGTATCTTTTTTTTTTTTGATGATGTGGCACGTCTTTTGGCAAACTGCGGCTTTGACTGTCGCGCCCGCATGTGGGTCCTCGGGTGGGGGGCGGACCGTTCGGGGGTGCGGGAATGGGTGTCGGCGGTCGGGTGGCTTCGTGCGTGGTCGGGAGTGGCGCGTCGGTTGGGGCCATAGACTTAAGATATAAATAGACCGCGCACGCTATTCATAAAACTTGTCGAACGTGAAGCAAAGATGAGCAGTATTGTCGGGGAAAGAACAGGTTCTGCGCTATTACATTTGGCGCGTTTTCGCAGAAGCTAGGATGTTGCTGTAACGAAATTTGACTCAATTCGATCAAGTTGATGAAAACTTTCCTTCATTTTTTCAATGAATTTCACTCATTTTTATGTGAAATATTTAGGGAGCATCAGATTTGAAAAAATAAATTCTATAAAATAAACAAATATTGGAAAACGGAATTTTTTTATTTTCCATTAAGGGATAATTCTTAATAATTTCTTAACACATGGGTTTTTAAATTTTAATTGAATATATAATATTTGAAGGAAGTGAATATAAAGAGTATAAATTTCATGAAATAAATTTTTTTGGCACAGTTTTTAATAGCTTTCTAAATATCTATACACACACAGGAAACAAAATATTGTATACAACAAATATATAATGTTTATGTTACTGTAAATTTGATAAATCCGTAGTGTGCGTTATCTTCAGAAATTATGCATAATAGTTGGTGAATATATGCATAATTACCAATATTTTTAGTAAGTTTGATGAATTTTATCACTTTTTACGAATGAATCGAATAATTCTCAAAATGAAGTTAGTAAGTTTAATGAATATGGAAAAAATCCATGCTGAAATATCACTTTATTTCAACAACTTAGTTCTGTCCGTATGAGATGCGTGCACTACACATATTTCGCCATAAAAATTAAATTAATAATAAATGCGAAGATAGAGAGAGATTTTTTTTTCATCGGCTTAGTTCATGTTGGCTTTTGCTGTATTTATCAGCATATGCAAACATAACCGTTACGAAGAGGGGTAAAAATACTATTATTTTTAGAGGTTGTTATGCATTTTTATGCAAAACTGCAATTGTCTAGAGGGGGGGGAAGTTTTCCTCACATTCTATTCAAATAGAATATTTTTCATAAATTTCTCCTTCTGAAAAGCATATTTTCTTCCAAGTTGAGCAAAACTCGAATGAACTAACTAGCTCGCCAAATCTCGCCAAATCTTGCGGAGACGTATATTTCAGTTAAAACTTCATAAAACTCACAATTTCAATCATTTATTGCCAAAAATTCTATTAAAACATTTAATAATGATTCATGACATTTGAATTTTACCAAAACTTGGAACTTTAATTGAATTAAATCCAAAATGGAGTCGTTAAAAACTGAGATTACGTCAGAAATCCATTGCATCGTCAATTTAATATTCCAATTTTTAATTTATAAGAAGGGGAATAAGCAAAAAAGTATTCCTTTGTGAAAGGATAATGTTCCTCCTTTCCTAAACCGTTCAGAACATCCGAAAGCTGCACACGTGGTGACCATTCTAATGAAAAATAAGACAGCACTTGGAGATCGTCATACGAACAGCCATAAGGAAAGCATTGCCAGCGAGATTCCCTGACCAGCCTTTCGACCGGAGTCACGTGACTCCGGATCTTTGCTTCACATTGTAACCCCTCGCGCGCACTCTATATAGTATTATTACTCTGTGGTTGGGGCCCTTGTTGCGAGGCGTCCGTGTTTTTCTTGGTGGGGGTGGTGTCCCCGTCCTGTGGAGGGTTCTCTCTCGCGTCCGCGGTGGAGGCTCGTCAGGATGGTCGGGAGTCTCCCTTCGCGGAGCGTGTTGGGGCGTTGTGGGCCGCGTCGGCGGGGCTGAGGGGGGGATTGCGCCCGCGGTGCTGTCCTGGCTTGTCGAGCGGTGATGTGCCCTGGGATTGGGGGTTTGGGTGTGGGGGTGTGGATGTTGGTCCCGGCCGGCTTGAGTTTTTTTTCCGGCACGCCCACGATCTCACGATCAATGAGCTTATATCGCAAGAGCGACAGAGCCTGGGCGCGCTCGGTTCTATACTATACTACTATTACTTCTTTCTTTTGATTTTAAATTATTTTCCCCTTAATTTTGAAATTCTTATTTCTTTTCCCTTATTTATTTCATAATTAAATCACTTCTTTCTTCAATTCTGAAATTATTCTTTTCTTTAATTTTGAAATTATATTTTTCTATAATTCTAAGATCATAATTTTGTAATTCTGAAATTATTTTCTTCTTCCGTTGATTCGATTTTCATAAATTTTTACTAGATATGAAATATTTCTCATTATTTATTCATTATGCCTTTCGTGACATCGTCTGTTAAGGGCTGCAAATGGAGATCGGCCAAAGGGCGATGTTTGGTCCTTCGTACATATTCCTTAATTCCGAGATTATTTCTTTCATAATTCTGTATTTTTTTTATTCTGTAATTACCTCTCATTAGTTCCGGAGTCATTCTTGAAATTATCTTCATTTTAACTGTTTTCTCTAGAAATTATCTTCTTTTCTGAAATAATTTCTGTCGTCTCAATTGTGAATTCATTTATATATTACGTTAATTCTGAAATTATTTTTTTCGTTAATTATTTCTTTAATCATCAATTCTGAGCAATTTCTGTCATCAATTCTGAAATTATTTCTTAATTCTGAAATTGTTTCATCAATTTGCCGCACTTCTGCGAACAGGAGGAAAGTGCGGCTCATCCGTTGAAAATTTAATTCATGTAAATTTGTTTCTCATCAATTCTAAGCCGCTATATCATATTAAAATTTTTTTTGAAGTGCTTTAATACATATGAGTATTTTGAAATGTCGGGATTATGGGCTATCTGTAGGTGGTGTGACCTGTAATAAAGCAAATGAAGGATCGGTCTGGTTCGGTCATCACATAAAATTAGCTATATGTGTCTGAATTAGCCATGTAAACGGTGTTAGTATCACTGATGTGTGTGTAAGAGTGTGTTCTTGCAGACTTTCCTCCAGAGATACGGTTACGTCAACTCGGAAGCCGGAGGAGATCCATCCCTGGTGAGCATGACGAACATGAAAGAAGGCATCTTGGATTTCCAGAGGTTCATGGGATTGAAAGAAACAGGTATAAATACATTTTTTTAACCTTTTACCGGCCGAATTCAGATTCCAAGTGATTTTCATTATTTTTTTTGTTAATTTCTCCTTCTGATTTTTTAGTTAAGAGATATCAATCGAGAAATTGAAGAAAAAAAATTTCCCTATGCGTTTTCTTGAATGTTCCCAATTGGGAACATTGGCCGGATCTGACTAAACATAATTTTCGCAGTGAAGCCATCTTACAGGATGATGCAAAATTCGTCATCATTTAATAAATTTATTTTAAAAATTAAAGAATATACATATAGAATTTTAAAAATGATGGAAATAAACTTCTCTCGAATACACTCAAAAGGCATGTATATCTGTATTATAATAAAGAGCTTATGATGAGCTGATATGCTGGTCTAAAATTCACAAAAGAATACATACATACGGATTTAGGTTTTTGTATGGATCCCTTGATAAGTTAAAAGATATTATTTAAAAATATAAAGAGAGAGAAAATATTATTTACAACTCTGGTACCTAAAGGCACAGGCTCCGATGACTGCTTACTAGCATATACTTCCATTTTATATGGGAAACCACATTGTTTGAGCAAATCATCCAAATTTTAAATCCAAAGCGAATCGGTTTTCCCCATATAAACATCTTACTTGAATGATGAGCGTAATACGGTACTATTGATTCATCGATGCTTAGTTTATCATGGAACAACCCAAACCGAATGTGTGTGAATTTTTCATTTAATTCATCATAGATAGCCAACTTATCACCGGGTTGTAACAAATAGTTATTCATCAAATGGAAGTTATTTTTTATGTCTCTAAAGTTATTTCTCGGCATAACAGTGGGGACAATCGGTACTGCTGTGTCTACTGAAAGTACCCCAGTAATCATTTTCACTTGGTATTCTGTGATACCACTTAGCAAAACCAATCCAAAAAACTTTGCGATTTTTTTACACTCAATTTTCAAATTCGATCCATGTTGTGCGACATAAATATTTGTCATCTCAGCCAAGTAACTGAGGTACTCTTGCGGTAAAAATTTGAAAAAAAATATCAATCGAGTCGGCTTGCACTTATCTCAGGAAACTTATGACTGATTGCTCCAGTAGGTTCACTTATATTTTTGTCGAATGCAGTACTTTTTTTTCCACTTCGGTTGCATGAATTTTAGTCTTTTGGCACTTGACACATGATGTTTTCTTATTTTTTGACTGGGTAATTATCTGATCTTTGAAAGGCAATTTTGATGTAGAAGGCATGTTGATAGGATCTGCAAATTCACCCACAAATGAACTACGTGGTGATTTTAAAACACAGATATCCACAAACATCTGCAGGAACGACCGGGCCAAGCATGTTGTCATCGATATTTTCCTCATCTGTAGTCCGCTCATTTTCATCAGGCAGTAGCTGGCACATTTCGAATTCTTCATCAGAGAGATGTGATATATCAGAATCTCTCAAACTCAGTCTAATAAGCTACTAGTATAACAAAAAAGATGGGAAAAAGAAGTGTAGAAAGTCACAAGACCAGATATCAACAGAGAACTGAAAGACCAACGTACCAACAAAATTACTCAAAACGTAGAGGGAAGGTTGAAGGGGAGGGGATCGGGGGGGGGGGGGGGGGGTGGGCAAAGTCAGTCACAGAAAAAAGGGGGTGCTGCATGTAAACATCGGAATGCGAAATTTGATACTTTTCCTTCCTTTTGAGACACACCAGAGAGAAGGAAAAAGCAATAAATTGTTTTTTCGGAATGCCACTCCCCTGCATTGCACTTTAGAATAGTCAGTAGTGGCCAATGTTCCCAATTGGGAACAATCGTAGGAAAAGTTCCCTGGAATTCAAACAAATTTTTTTTCTCTCTCATTGAGCATTTCTTATCATTCTTGGCAATATTCTACAATTAAAAAAAAATTGAGATGCATGTATGTTTACAAAAACTATTTTAATAATTAAAACATAAACTTACAGATAATTTCCCTTGAAAATGGGTGATTTTAGAATAATAAATTGATATGATAAGAGCTGAATCGAATAACTTTTGTCTTTTCTAAATTAAGTTCAGAACCTTATATGTTCAGGGAAAAAAAATCAGCTATTTTCGTTGAAGAGAAATATTTTTTTTGAATTAATCAAAAGTATGTTCCCAATTGGGAACATTGGCCGTTAAAAGGTTAATAATTCAGTAATTGCATTCAACGTAACTCGAAAATCTATTGATAGCACGTGCTTGTATTGGGAGCAGGTGAATTGGATGGCCCGACACTGAAGATGATGAACAAGAAGAGGTGTGGCATCAAGGACGAATATGACCATTTCGGAAGGAAGAAGCGCTACGCAACCGAAGGTTCGTTCTCTGTTGCATTCGGTAAAACAGAGGCCACACTCGTGTGCATCATGGTCCAAGGTTTTCCAATACGTTTCTTTGGGTGAATAGCGTGACCGCCCCGCCATTGGCAATATCCGTCAAATGTTGGAAGGCATGGAAAGCTGGTCGAAGAGAACGACCAGGACTTTCAAGCCTTCACCCCGAATTAAAGGAGCCGTTCTGTCTGGTCACGAAGAACGCCAACAGCCACAATACGGAGAGATGTTCTGAAAGCAAATATTCGCCAAGGAACATTGGGCCAGGCTAGGCTAGTGTGTAGCAGCTAGGGCCACACTCATGTTCAACAAGGCCCAATAGTAACTCGAAAATATTATGTTCCTCTCATTAGCCGGCATGACGTAAAACTCGAGGGGGGACATCAGCTTTTTGAATGTTGGGGGGGTCTGGTGCGTTCCCGGCATGCCGGGAAAAACGAGGTTGAATAAATATCACAGTACTTCATTCAGCCAGTTGAATGGATTTTCAGAATAAAGATAATTAAGAATTTTTGAAAATCTTTGTCAAATTTCCCGATATGCCGGAAAATACAGGTGCTCCCGGCGTGTTGATCTCCCTCGATATTTCCCGGCAATCCGGCTAATGCATGGGGAGGGGGGCTACGGTCCTCGCTTCACTCCTGCTGCAATGAAGAATCAGAGGCATAGGCAGGCTACACACTGGCCATTCTGAAACAACGTTCCTTTGCAAATACTCGCTTCCAGACCATAGTTCTTCTGATGCTCTTGACGATCCACCTTGGATTACTCCAAAGATACTCTCGTGTTGCGACTGTTGGCATTCTTCGACCAATTTGTGACCAGACATATTGAAGGATCTTGAAGAAAAGGCGGCTCCTGGTCGTTCTCTTTGATTGACATACCAATACCTTCGATCATTGCAAATAGTGGAGCGGCCACAACACACGTTGGAACGTATTAATCCAGGCTGGACAGGAGTGTGACCTCGGCATACACCGAGATGCATGGCATCGATGTTAAGATCCGATTCTTACTGATTTCCAGGTGTCAAATGGGCATTCAACAGCATCACTTACAGGATCAGCAAGTACCCGAATCGAATCAAGAACCGACGGACGGTCGACAGAGAGATCGCCAGAGCTTTCAAGGTAAAAGTACTAACTTAATATTATGCTATATTATACATGACTTTTGTGACTTTGTGGTGATTTGTCTACTCTACTCGGGTCATGTTTAGCTCCAAGGGTCTAACACAGAAGAGTTCAGACTGGGAAGAGACTGCCCCAGCATAGAGGCGGATTTATAAATTTCATAGCCCTTCTAGTCTAGCTTAATTGACCATTATTTCCTCAAATATTTCACCCTGTGCTATAGCCCGCTTTGTTCCCCAGCCCTTTAAATACGCCTCTGTATTTAAGTCACTCTTTTGGCGCTCACTGATCTGGTCTCTTGCACTCTAGGTCTCTTTTTGGTCACTCCCATACTTACACATCCTCTGGATCACTCTTTTGATCACATCCATTCTCTATCTAGATCGATGTTTCTCGTCCACCGGGCCGTGAGTCTTGTGTATGACCGGGCCTTCCACTCACAAAAAAAAAAGAAAAACGAAATCAACCTTTGTTAGAACGTGGCCTTATTTCATTTATTTTTGAAAGTAGTAGGCCCGGTCAAGCTCACGACTAACGGCGAATGAATGAGGAAAAAGAAAACGGCCAATCACTCGCGACCCGCTACAGGAGCCATGGCACAGCAGTTGAGAAACACTGCTCCAGATCAATCGCTCACCGCGACCTGGTCCCTCGTTCTCTAGTTGCGTCTCTGAGCGTCGCTCACACGCGCGCAAAGTCTCTAGGTCACTCACACGCTTGCAAACTCCCTAGGTCACTCGTGCGGTAACTAACTGACCTGATACCTTGCTCTATAGGTGACTCTTTGGGTCTCTCCCGTGCTTGTAAACTCTCGTACGTCAGTGATTGTGAGCAAGCCGAGACAGCAGTGGTCCAGCACCTGGGGCTGGCCACAAAAACAAACTGAGGCTAACCAGAGCCAACTAGCCAAGTCAGCAGTGGTCCAGCGCCTGGGCTGGCCACACAACAGGTGACCCCATTGAACAATGACCCAATACCAGCAAGCAAAGACACTCGCGGAAAATTGGCTGCGTCCGGAAGGCACGCGACTGGCGGCAGCTCAATAAATGTGAAAACAGCGTCCCAACATTGACATTGCAAATTTTGTAAATTGTCGAAATGCAAATAAAACTTTCCGAATTTTCCCGGGGGTTTTCGGGGTCGGGTCTCCAGGGGCGGCTTTGGCGTCTGATGGGTTTGAGGGCTCCTCCTGGGTTTCCCCGGGGGGAGGCAGGCTGCGGCTTGCTCTGGACGATGGAGATAGGGGACCAGGCCTCACGGCCTGGCGTTCCAATCATAAGGATCGAGGGCTGGAGGCGCCGGACCGAGGGCTTGGAACGCAGGCCCTTCGGCCCAGCGCAGTCAGCTCTCTCCATCGTGGTCCAACCCCTCGGGGTAAAAGCCTTATATCTCTCAAGGGACAGAGCCTGGTCCTCGACTGGTCTTACAGTTACAGTGATTATGAGCACCATTAATTTAAACGCTCTATCCTTATCCTTTCTACGACAATGAAGAAATGCGCCATCTCCGTCATTATGTCGGTCATTATTGAGTTATGCCGTGCGTGCTTATAATATTGCGCATTCGCAATTTCCTCGGTGAAAACGAGTTTTTTTGTGTTTCTTATTTTTTCTTTTATTATAATCATTACTAGGGCTCGGATTTTTATGACTGAAAGATGAAACGTCGTCGTTGATTGGTCTAGAGAAATTTGAATTTTTCCGGTTTTTTAACCGATCGGAAACGACGTTTGATCTTTAGGTCATAAATATCCGAGCCCTAATTATTACATAATCGCTACGTTTTACGATCCTGGAGGGGATGGAAACCCGTTGGGAAGAAACGTTATCGTATGCGCTTATGGTTAGGGCCGAAACTAGATGCTTGGTCACCCGGGACAAGTAAGCATTTTGGCGCCCCCTCGTAATGTTAAAGGTAAGGTTTGAGAATGAAATTTGCGCCCTCTCTGGTCCAGCGCCCGAAGCTCCCCCCCCCCCAGTTGCGGCCCTGCTTATGGTCATCAAACCCTCCCTCTTCGTCTCGTGTCCGGAAAATTCACCGACAACAGTTCGACATGAGTGAATGAACGAGTGAATAAATGATCGGACGAGTGAGCGAATGAATGTACTCACTCAATCACTTGGTAACTCATTCTAACACTCACTTATTAGGTCACTCACTTCATAGGACACTCACTCACAATGTCGCTCAGTAGGTCGCTCCCTCACTTGATAACTCGGTAGCTTATTTACTCCCTAGGTCACTCATTTACTCACCAGGTCGCTCACATTCTCACCCACTCACTTACCGCTCATTCTATCATCAACTCACTAGGTTGCTCACTCTGTTTCAAACTGAATCGCCTGGTCACTCACTCTGTCACTCGCTCACTCACTAACTAAGTCACTCACTCTGTCACTCGCTAACTAAGTCACTCACTCTGTCACTCGCTCACTCACTAAGTCACTCACTCTGTCACTCACTCACTAAGTCAATCACTCTGTCACTCGCTCACTCACTAATCAAGTCACTCGCTCACTCACTAAGTCACTCTGTCACTCGCTCACTCATTAATTAAGTCACTCACTCTGCCACTCGCTCACTCACTAAGTCACTCTGTCACTCGCTCACTCATTAATTAAGTCACTCACTCACTGGGTCACTTACTCTATCTCTAGGCACTCACCATTTACTGTATCATTTACTGACCCACTCACTCGGTCACTCCTAGTTAATTTACTGGCTCACTGACTCGCGTCGAACTGTTGTCAGTGAATTTTTTGTAAACCGCTTTCTCTGTCTTTGCAACTGTCCATAATTCGTGCAGAGGTGACCGGTATCTTCCTTCGACGGTGTCCAAAAAAGCGTTTAGAACTGCTCGCAATGACTTGTTGAGCTTTTGCGAGCACGCAACAACAAGCAACACGTCAGGCTTGTCAGTGGTTTGTCACAAGTCGCGTCTACATGCGCGTGCCGCACGTTTTCCTCGAGTGGGTGGTTTGCCGAAATTTTCATAAATGCTCATGACTGTCACGAAATATTCCATTGTGAGCCAAGAAATTTGCACTAGACGAACGTCAAACTTTGGACGACCCGTCGATGGTGGGTTCGTTAAAGAGACTCGTGGCGCTGCGATCGCAACCGGTTTGTGCATGAGCTGGAAAAAGAAGCGAAGAAAAAAGAAAAACCCGGGGCGTATCTATTTATTGCCCCACGGTCAAAGCGAGCAAAGAGTGCTGCGAGCCCATAGGGTTCAAATCAAATCGTTACCAGTCCCCTTCGTCATCGCTCTGGCGGTTGAGTGATCATAGTGACGGACTCACATCACAAGGACCCGGATTTGAACTCCCACCGGTGCCACAGTGATGGTAGCAGAAGTTCTTTGGTTTAATGTTGTTCCCTATTTGAATCCACACACAACACTAGAGAAGCACTCAGACTGTTGGGTACACACGCGCACTTCCGGTACAACTCGTTCCGGAAGTGAATCTCTCATGGCGATAGACCGGAGCTGTGCTCGGTTTAAAATAAAACAAGTTCACTTCAAAAATGTGCATGAAATGGTCCTAGAACCGAGCAATAAAGTCGTGTGATAAGAGCTAAGGTGCACTCCAGATAAACAGATATGACTGGATACAGGTGATCAGGCAGCAGCGTTAATCATGTTGCTGAAAGTTTCTGAAGTTGGTTTTCTGTGGTTTCGTAACTTCGAGGCCCGAAAAAGTAAACGATCTTTCATTACAAAATTTCTCTTCACAGAGAGAAGAAAGGCCTTCAATATAATACTTACACAACATGAAAATTCAAGCATAGGGGCGTACGCAGAATTTTCTCAAGGGGGGTTTTCAATATTTTCCCCCCCCCGTTGCGTACGCCAATGATTTGCTATCTTTACTTCAAAATATGGAACACAGATGGCAGCACCTGCAAGGAAACGAAACAAACAAAACCCTGACACCATAAATACGTTAGGCTGCGCTCATAGTGATGCGAAAAGGTCGGTGTTCCAAGAATTGCGAAGAAGAGATTTAGTACACGCGCATAGTACAAGATGAGGATAGAGAAAATGGCCGGGAAGGGGGTTCTGAAATGTAAGGGCGCGATGATGATGATGATGATGATGATTCCCCGCAGAAGACAAAAAAAAAGAAACGGACCAATCAGCAGAAAGCGAAAATCAGCAGATCGATGTGAAAACAAACATTTTTGTTCAACTGCCGCACCTCGTTGAG
Organism: Pholcus phalangioides; assembly: GCF_987345545.1. Taxonomy (NCBI): domain Eukaryota; kingdom Metazoa; phylum Arthropoda; class Arachnida; order Araneae; family Pholcidae; genus Pholcus; species Pholcus phalangioides. Next base: position 12,438,447 of record NW_028301613.1, read on the forward strand.
CGGCCTCTTTCTCTTTTTTTATCCTCGCTTCTCCAGTACGTGCGGCGTAAACCAAAACAATACAGTTGTTTCCGTTGTCTAGTCTCTATAATGCACTCACGTGACTCTTGGTCGCCGCACTACGTGCGCGGCCTTAGAGGAATGTGTACGAGATGCAGGTACGGTTAAGGTAGTAGTTCTGTCCAGGGGCCCCTTCTGATAGGGCCCTGTCTGACACGGCAGAGCGGTCAATCGTGAGATCTTGTTAAAACTATTAATTTATTATAAATGCAGTGAATCAACTGCTGTGACCATTTCTTGAAAAATGCTACGAAAGCTTGACCATGTAAAGCCTTTCATGGCCATTATTTATAGATGGCGTTGTTTTCGAGAGCGATATTAGGTTATCGGATATTTATACTATTTTGTTTCGACGTTGTTTTTACTCAGGGAGGGGCACAGGGCACCCGTGTGACCCCCCCCCCCCAAGACGGACAAGCATTCGAAATGTTGCAAAATACCTGAAATTCTGGAAGAAAATGCCTTTGTATGCTTTATTAATCAATTTCTGTTGATTTGAAAAGTGCTTTTCTTTTGAAAATTCTCAGTAAGAGATTTATCGTGGCCTCCACCCAAACCCGGTGTACCCCCCCCCCCCTGCAAAAGTCAATCCTGCGTTATACGCCCCCAGTTTTACGCAATCGGTGAGCATAACTGCAATCATTCATGCACGTGTCACTTTCGGTCACTCCCCACGGATTTCGGGTTTTTGGGTGGTCGGGTGGCGGCTGTTGGGGGGACTTGGCTGAGGATGTTTAGTTGGGGTTGCGGGCGCGAACGTGCTGGTGTGGTGCCGGGCGGAGATGCTGGGCTATTGTTGGGTTGGGAATGTGAAGGAGGCAGGGTGACGAGAGAGTTGGTTGAGGGGCGCCCTGGGTGGTTGGGTTGGGTTGGCGTGGGGTGGCCTCGCTTGGCTTGAGGCTGATACACCAGTAGGTTTTCCCGGTACGTCCGCGATCTTATGACCACTGTGCTTAAATTGCAATAGCGATAGAGCCTGGACGTGCTCGGTTCATTCTGCATTCTGTCACTTTCGGTCCCGATTCTGAGGATAGATGACGTCACTTCGATCACATGGCACGCACACGCACCCTCGAGACACTTATGAGTACCGTTCAATTTCAGATACACACTTCCCTGCGTGCATCGTTTATGAATTCCTCAGAAGAAATGCTTAAGGAGATGTATTCGGTGGGGGTTTACTATAGTAGCCATTAACAGGGTTTGTTTTTCTTTTAAAGGCTTGGCGTTATGAGACGCCATTGAAGTTCACCGAGAAGAAAGACGGTGAAGTCAACATCGACATCCGCTTCGAGGAGAGATCTCACGGCGACAGCCAGTCCTTCGACGGTCCCGGATGGACACTCGCCCACGCTACGACGCCCAGGACACGCGGCTACGTCCACTTCGACGACGAGGAGAAGTGGACCATCGACGAACACTCCGGTGAGGAAGGACGTCGGCAATAAAACAACTGAATTCTGCGGTCTGTTCATTTGATTTATAATTTATTTTTCGTTCCGCTTCCACAGGCACGAATCTTTTCCAAGTGGCCGCTCACGAGTTCGGCCATTCACTGGGGCTGCTTCATTCTCACGTCAAAGGTTCTCTCATGTTTCCCAATTACAATGAAGAAAAGGGACCCGCTGTCATTCTCGAGAAGGACGATATCAACGGCATTCGACATCTCTATGGTGAGTTTATTGGCAATGCACGAGTCTCTACATACGCCCCCCCCCCCAAAAAAAACATTGTGGTAGGCTTTGTCCTAGACACGGCAGTTTTGACATGAATACGTATTTTGAACCTTGAATCGCGTGGTAGATACTGACATTATGAGAGAAATTATGCCATTATCTCATCAGCTTTGTCTTTGGAATAGCTAACAAACGATACCAATGCCATCTATTTTCGTTGTGAACTGCTCCAGGTATAGCAAGCAATAAAACAATTTGTTACGAATCATGCTCAGACGAGAAGAGATATTAAAAGCGGAGTGATATTGTTTAATTTGTCTCCGCAATGAGCATCTGACAATATCGTTGGTTTTTGACGTGCGTTGCGTACTTTTGAAGATATGGCAAAGAGGAACAATATGTTAATCATTGCAGCGGGTCTGACGGGAAGACATATTGAAACCCCGGAAGGAGTGATACCATTGGATGCACATTCGCGATGTAACAAATAACATGCAACAAAATAATCAATTTTTTATGACAATTTGCGCTAGAAATAACACTACTATATTTCAACATGTAGCTCGAGCTCATGTCGAAGTGTGGTAGTTCTACGTACATTAGGGGGTCATTCAAGTATTACGTCAGCATCGATGGGGGTAAGGGGTTTCCGATTTGCTGACTTTTGATGACAAGGGGGGGGGAAGGTTTGGGTGATCAGCCCCCTTTATGAAAATGTGAAATACTCTAATGGCATCTTACTCAGTCAGCCAAAAATGAGGAAAATCTTTCGCTTATTTGTGGGCACCTAAACTACCATTCTCTCTAATGATAAATCCTTTACAGAGCCTACTTCAGCGATCTCTAAATGTTTCACGGATCCTTCAAGAGCTCAGGAAATGTATCCGGATGGCTTAAGTGCTCAGAAAATGTTTCTGGCCCACGTTTAAGTTGTCTGGAAATGTGCAACGCATCTTTCAAGTGCTCTGTAATTATGCCATGGGTTACTTAAGCAATCTGGGAATGTTCCGTGGGTAACTTCAGTGATGTAGAACCGCACTGGGGGCCACTCAAGTGCTCTAAAATTGTGCCACGGATCATTTAAGTGTTCTGGAACTGTGTTGAAGGTTACTTAAGCGATCTTTAATGAGCCACGGGACTACTTCAGTGATCTTTAATGTGCCACGGGCCTACTTCAGTGATCTGAAAATGTGCCACGGGCCACTTTAATGGTCTGGAATTGTGCCACAGTTCATTTAAGCGATCTGTAATTGTGCCGCTTATAGTTCATTTTTACAAAATTGGGTTTGAGAGGGGGGCAAGCCACATCAGATAACCATTTGGTCCGTGAGTCAAGGGTTTAGCATTATATGGTTTAAAGGATGGGTCGCACTGAATTTCTTAATTCACCTCTTTTTTAATGTTTTTTTTGCATTAAACTTTTTTTCCCGTCTGGGGGGGGGTGCACGAGCCCCTATGCTCCCCCTCCCGCGTACGTTTCTGGTTTCTGATCCCACCAATATGCGTTAGGAGGTAGGGGGCAGTGCTGACGAAATTTTGCTGACAAGCGCAGGGGGGGGGGGGGGTGTCGAAAATGCTAAAAATTTGGGCTCACGTCTTGTGGACAGAACTGTCAAGACGCTACTAATTACTCCACCAAAACCTCTGACCATATCGCAATTTACTGCCATTAACGAGTTGGGTTGTAAATTAAGGCGCCATCTACTGGGGATCGTGAGGAAAAACATCTTGTTATCTATATTCTTCCTCCCCGGTTCAAATCTGGAACCTGACGGCAACTTCCACGGCGGCAGAAAAGGAATCTTACCACCACGCGCCACTCGGCCACCAAGCAGGACTCCACTGACTGGCTTCACTAATTTCATTTATCAGAAAAATTCAATGAGAATTTTCAAATTTAAAACAGACCTTTGGGTCGCAAAGTTGGTCATGTTGCCGATTTCCGGTCGCGGCAGAAAAAAGTTCAAGAACACCTGAGCTACTCATCTGCACACAACACATTCCTGCATGTACCGATTCATTGCGATTCCGTAGAGGAATGTGTACGACGAGGTGTATGTAAAGTTGAGTAGTAGTTGTTAGAATTTCTGCAACTTTCAGTTCAATATATGGAAGGCACATGGCGACACCAGTATAACACGAAAACTATAACGAACAAGTACAGTTCTGCCAACTTGAATACGTCAAGGTCACGCATAAGCCTTTCCGACGAACAACAATTCGTTACAAATTTCGCTCAGGAATGCCTACGAGGTGCATATGCGATTTCAAGTAGTAGTACAGTCGAATCCTGTTCTAACGAATACCGTTGTAGGGAAAGTCTCGTTTTAACGAACACTTTTCTAATCCCCCAAATAAATTTACATCGCAACAATGCAAAGACCTGGAATTCCTTTGTAACGGAATTTTTCATTTTAGCGAAGGAATTTCTCCAGTCTCTTGGAGTTCGTTATAAGTGGTGATTCAAGTATTACGTCAGCATCGAGGGGAAAGGGGGGGGGGCGTTTCGGATTTCCTGACTTTTGATGTCAAGGGGGCAGGGAGGGTTGAAGGTTGCTTACGTCATCAACCACCCCTTTTTTGAAGATATGAAATATTCTAAGCTGCTGACGAAATTTTGCTGACAGGGTGGGGGGGGGAAGGGGTCAGCGTTTTGCTGACTTTTGCTGACAAGGGGGGGGAGGGGGTAAAAAATGACTGAACATCTGCTTACGTAATACTTGAATGACCCCTAATGGGATTCGACTGTAGTTGTTATCACTAGCTGGAGCAAAAAAAAGAAATTCGAGATGCTGCTGCTGCTGCTATCTAGTAGTGGTGTGTGTGATCTTAGCTATAACATATATTTTACCAGAACACTTTGTGTGTGTGTGCCTTCTCTCTCTTCCCTCTGTTCTCATGAATAATTTTGAATAATCGCAGGTAATTCGGTCCTGGATTTGTGTGCCGATTCAACGATAGATGCCGCCACAACGACCGCCGACGGTAGGACGTACGTCTTCAAAGGTAAATAGATCATTGAAATATCGATTATAAAATATTCAACCGTATCATATTGAAACTGGTTTATGTGCGCGTCTCTATTTGTAGGGAAGTATTACTGGGAGGTTGTTGAAATTCCGAACGCTGTCAACACCGGTATAGGCGAAGGGTATCCCAAGATTATATCCGACGACTGGGGCGGGCATCCTGGTGACATAGATGCCGCGTTGACGTGGAGCAACGGGCAGACATTCTTCTTCAAGGTCAGTTTGAAACTCTTCTATTCATACTCAAGTGGGGCGTTGAACGCACAGGACGATTACAATTTCGGTTGCGATTTCAAAACGCTGTGAAGTAAGGGCCACTGGCCCAGAATGGGTCGGAAATTTGCACGAATACTCCCGGAGAAATGCAATTTTGTTTGGCAGAGGGAAAAATACCTACAAAATTACTGATAGATGACGCTGTACTCACCGAAGACGGGGGAAATTTGAACGCATTGCTAATTTTGTGGACAGGCGAAGCCTATTTCTACCTGCAAAGTTGAAGAGTGTAAGCGAACGAGAATCCGTTCTCACTAGAAACTACTTAACCGTACATGCACCTCGTACACATTCCTCCGCGGAATTTCTAACAAATCGGTGCATGCCAGAATGCGAGCGTTCTGAGTGTATTGAGACCCTATGACGTATTTATGTTTTCAGAGTTGTGTGCTTGTTTCGTGTACTGCCGGTGCTTCCATTGCTCGAGGAGTATTCGTGCAAATGTGCGAGTCCACGTGACCAGTGGATCTTAATTTACAGTGTTTTGAAATCGCAACTTTAAATGATCTGAAATGTTTCTCAATTCCACAGAGAGACAAGTATTGGAGTTTCAGGAACAAGGAAATGGATTCCGGGTACCCGAAGCTGATCTCGGAAAAATTCGAGACCATCCCCATGAACATCGACGCCGCCTTCGTGTGGAACGGCAAGACGTACTTCTTCAAAGGTTGTATGCGTTTGAAGTTTTAAAATTTTTGTGTTAAAGTTGGATCCGACGGATTCCGAGACTAACTTCTCCGTGCCGTTCCGTTTCCAGAGAGCAACTTCTGGGTATACGACAGTCAGACGACGCCGCATATCAGCTCCGCGTACCCTCAACCGATAAACGATCTGAACGGCGTACCTGATAACATCGACGCCGGTCTACAATGGAGCAACCACAAAACTTACATATTCATAGGAGACAAATACTACAGAGTGAACAACGCGACATTCTCGGTAAGTAGTTTGCTAGTACATTGTCGCAATTTCCTTCTGAAGCTCCAGGTTGTCGACTGGGAGCGACTTCGTGCGATAAACAAGTCGCGCCAAAGTTTCCTACATTCGCTTTGATAAGAAAGTTCAGGTGAGCTAAGGACGCTACAATGTTCATGTAGGCTTCGGTTGTTAGACGGAGATTCATCCTATTTTGTTGATTTATACACCCGCATGCGGGCTTCTTTTAACTTTGTTATACAAATTTATGAAGATATATACTTATTTAATGAAACTCTGGATACACCCATCTTTCGGGAACGCGTCGATATGACCTTGAGATAGGAAGCGGGTCGTGTCCTGCCCATCTCTCAACGTTCAATATCTACATTCGTAAGACGTATCCCATTGGACAGAAAGTGGGAGAACTTCGTTCACAATAGAACAAATCTTGAGCAAGTGGCTTTCGGCAGCAGACGAGTGACAGATCCGGCTGAATTGGCATTTTACGTGTCTTGCCGTTTCTGCGCAGGTGCAGCGTGATTGTTTACTTTTCCCCCACCGCTCGTGCCGTTTTTTTTCCTTCTCTGTGAAGGAAGAAATCTCTCTTGTTTTCCGCGTGAACATGAACGCTGGGAATTTGATAACTGCCGTTCATGGGTTGTGATGGGAAGTAGTGTAATCGGGGTTAAATATTATTATTAATTTATTCAAAACATGAACTCCTTCTCTGAGTTTGTGTCAGATGTATCATTGAGTAGAGCCTTAATAAATATACAGGTCCTCTCTGTATCTATTTCCCACATATTTCAGTGTTCAGTGTATATTTCCCTCAAGATTATTAACGAACACATTAGTCGACACGGAGTGCAGTCGCGAACTGACTACTGTACGAAGGGTAGCTCTCGGTAGATTACGTCCGACTCTCCTAGTCGGCTGTTGTCGCCCGCGTTGCTTGCCGCGTGTTGTCGCTTCCAGTGGACGATCTGCCGGATTCGTGTTCCAATCTACCGTAAGCGTTCTGTTACCTGAAATATTCTCGGCACAATGGGTGGCATCGATTTTTATGTTCCTAACTTATTGGTCGGTTTCTATTTTACAGCTCGACCAGGGGTATCTCCCTTATCCGCATTTGGCGTCCTTCTGGTGGTACAATTGTATGCCGGCTTAACGAAGGATCCGTGAAGATGCTCGCAGATGAAGGTCCAAGATCAACCTTAACAGAGAACTTCGACGGAACGGGGGGCTGCCTGTCGACTGCCATTGAAGTCAAGCCTGCCATTTCATTCTCACGTAGGCCTACAACTGTTTCATCCATTTTCAGAAAGCTTTTGTGGTTCAGTCATTATTGTGTCGAAACTTATGAGAAGCTGTGCTTTTTTTTTGTCATATTGATATCATTGTGCAAACTGTAAGCTGCGAAGGAGGTGAAAAATAAAGAGGTTCTTTTTTTTTTTCCGATTGGACGTGTTGTTGCATCGAGACCGATTTTTGTCGTCTTCCCATCAAATACGTGCATATTGTCGTCAAAAAGCCTGCAGGTTTCACAAGGGCTCTCTGGAATAAGCCAGGTTTTCTCAATAAGTCTGTAACATCATACGGGGTGAGTCTGCGTCAGCTCAAATAACTAGTGAACTGCATGCAGAAACATACTTTCGATTTTTAAAAAAAACGTGCCTTTCTAATGTACATCATTAACAGTGTCCCACAAATTCGTAAATCGTTTAAAAATTCATAAAGATCGAAGGAGAATGGGTACGTGTGAATGTGGTTCGCGAAAAATTTATTCTCACGAAGGGGGATTTATTTTTGGTATAGAGAGGAAAAAAATTGAAGTTTTTATCAATAGAGGGCGCTAAACGAAAGCAACGATATTGAAACTTTTTTCAATGTCGTCTGTGCCTGAAACGTTCGTGAAGCTTCAGCCGGAGATTCTTGGCTGAGGTAGAACAACTCCACCATTTTTGTTTTACCCACCAATGTCAATATCACAATAAAAAGAACCTTATGTAATCGCCAGTAACAGGAAAATTCAGAAATGAGCTGTTAATCGTAAACCGTGAATTTTATGGGACTCTGATTTACACATTTCCAGTAATTGGCTTCCGTACAGCGCCTTCTGTCGCTAAAAATTGGAACTATAGAACTCCGGCCTATCCGGCTTTTTTTCGTTATCCTGCCCGCCTTTTCGCCACATTTTAGGCTGGATAGTCCGGAGTCTACTGTACGTCAGCCGGTTCGCAGAGCGAGAACAGCAGTGTGAGTACAGCGAGGAGGCCATGAACAGCAGCACCTCCTGGTGTGTAAAAAGGTACTACCTCTTCCTCCGTAAAATCTCACTCTTCACCTCTAAATTTGATTACGATGCGCCACAGAGGTTCTAATATATATAAAATTTTTCATAAGTGGGGACTCGTGGCTCCCTCCTCCAGAGAATCAAAACTCTTTTTTTTTTATGCAAAAAATACTTTAAAAAAATTAAAATTTCAAAACAAAATACCTATTGTAAAACAATTTCTGTTAACTTTTCAATGCAATTTGAATTCTAAGAAATCAAAATTTGTTTTAAGAAATTCATCGTGATCCACACCTCTAAGCCATATATACTAAACCTATGGCCCGCGGACCAAATGTGGCCCTCTGGAAAATCCGATGTGCCCCCCCCCCGCGCCTCAACCCTTGTAAAAATGTAGTGAGCGGCACATTTACGGGTAGCTTGAGTGACCCGTGGCACAGGTCTAGAACACTTAAGTATTCTGAGGCACATTTGGATATCCCTGGAGTGACATGTGTCACAGTTATACAGCACTTAAACGCCCCCCCCCCCCCCCCGCAGTGTAGTTCTACTTCACTCAAGCCTGTGACACAAATTACTTGATTGCTCCGTGGCACATTCCCCTGTTCACTTAAGTGATCCGTGGCACATTCCCCTGATTACTTAAGTGATCCGTGGCACATTCCCCTGATTACTTAAGTGATCCTTGACACATTCCCCTGATTACTTAAGTGACCCGTTCCAGAACACTTAAGCGGTCCGTCGCTAGTAAGGAATCCCTTGAGTGACACGTGGCACAGTTCCAGAGCACTTAAGCGGTGCGATACATTTCTTGAGCACTTTATAGTGGCCCAGACAAATTTCCAGATTACTTGAAGGATCCGCGGAACATTTTGCGATCACTAAAGTGGCTCCATAGAGGACTTATCAATAGGGGGAATGTTTTATCTTATCAATAGGGAGAATGTTTTATCTTATCAAGAGGGAGAATGTTTTATCTTATCAATAGGGAGAATGTTATCTTATCTTATCAATAGGGGTTACCTCAGGTGCCCACAAATTAGAGAAAGGTTTTTCTTGTTTATGGCATACCGAGTAATATGCCATTAACATAGTTGCCAAGTCTCCCGGATTTCTACTTTATCTCCCGGACACTCCCTTCTTATATCTCCCGAATTTCACCCGTGATTGTAAGAAATCCCTACATTTAGGGAAAAAAAATTATTCCCAAAGAATTTACCCGGGAAAAAAAAAACTGCTGCTGCTTCATAAGCGTTGTGTAAATTGTCGCCACATTCCGTCAAATCAAAAAAAAAAAAATCCTTTTTGGGGGAGAAAACAAAAAATTCGCCAATCAGCAATCGTCAGTCCGGCCTTTCGAAATCCAAAATTGGCACGATCGCGTGTATCTGCTTTATCCATACGTCCCGTTCCGGAGATTTTTGGTTTGCGAGATTTGATTTTTGAGATCAATACTGGCAGCAGGTTATTTGACCCCAAGGACTTTAACCTACTCGTTGGCCATGAATGGCGATGGCTTGCACGGTGTCACGATTTTTGCAACAGGAAAATATCACTGAAATTTCCCTTTTACTAGTGAAAAATCCCTAAAATGGTTTAAAAATTCCATTTTACCGAATTCCGTACACTGAGTTTTGTACGGAATTTGGTTCCGCGTGAAAAAAAAAACCTCCCGAATTCTCATCTTCCAAAGTTGGCGCTATGAGTTAAAGATATGTAATATTTTTTATAAAGGGCGGTTGTTGACGTAAGCATCATTCAAACAAAACCTGTCATCAAAAGTCAACAAACCCGAAACCCCCCTTCCCCCATCGATGCTGACGTAATACGTGAATGACCCCCTTTACAAAAAAAAACAACTAAAAATTCATCATTAAAATGCATCAAAAATTCTGAAATTTTGTAGAAATGTTCATTCAGCCTGTGTTAGTGAAGAATGAAATGAACCTCCTTCTTAGATCAACTTTTAGATTTAGCAATTGACTATAATGTAGTTTTGTTTTCTAAAGATTTTTTTTGAATTTTTTTTCAAAATTTTAAACTTTATAAAAATTGTGACGGATGGTCCACATTTGAGGTTCGTTCTACAGACACGTGTTGCGCAAAATATTTCAGAAATTTTCGTGCATTTTTTTTCGATCTGACGGAGAAGTGGAAAATCTGCAAGCTGAATTCGCATCATTCACTGCTCATTCAATAATTGTGTGCTCACTGATTTGCTCATTCAATAATTGTGTGCTCACTGATTTGCTCATTCAATAATTGTGTGCTCACTGATTTGCTCATTCAATAATTGTGTGCTCACTGATTTGCTCATTCAATAATTGTGTGCTCACTGATTTGCTCATTCACTCAACTCCTGTGCTCGCCTATTTGTTCATTTACTCATTCTTATTCTTAACTAGCTCACTAACTTGCCAATTCACTACTTCTGTGTTCACTTTCTTACTGATTTGCTTATTCAAGTGAACCATTAAGTGACCGAATCAGTGAGTAAGTGAGCACAGGAGTGAGTGAATAAGAAAATTTGTTTGCAAGTGAGCATGAGAATGAATGAATGAGAAAGTCAGTGACGAGGTGACCATAGGAAAGATCAAATCTCACGAGTTATAATGAGAGTGAGCAAATGAGCAAATCAGGAAGTGACCACCGGGAAGATCAAGTGACCATGCGAGGGAGCAAGTGAGCACAGAAGTATTGAATGAGCAAATGAACAAATCAGTGAGTATAGGAGTGGCGATTGAGAAAATAAGGGAACAAGTGAGCCAGAAATAGTGAATGAGCAAACCAGTGAGCAAATTGGTGCTCACTTGCTCATGATCCAACTCATCACTCACTAGCCATAACCGTTGAATTACTGGTTACTGAATTGCGTGGTGGTGACTGGAACCTGACCGACACTGAAATGATGTGTGTGAATGGCCCAGTGTCGGATGCATCTGAACGAAAACAATACGAGGACTGTACCGATGTCTGGGAATAGACCTTAAAGGTTTCGGAATTGTTGTCAAACAGTGAAATAATGTACATTATGATCATTATGGAGCGCTCAATCGATATTATTTCCAATACATAAAGTTGAAAAGTGGTGAATGAAAGTGCATGTGTGTGTGTGTGTGTCATTATCACGATCATTATTAGTCTTATACTCACGCATTGCGAATTTCCTCGCCTAATCACGATGCTGGATAGAAAACGGGTTTTTTTGGTTTTTCCTTCTTTTATTGGTATTACAAAAGGTGTGTAAGTATTACATAAATTACGTAATATCAGTTTCTTGCCATCCCGGAGGGGGAAAAAACCTGTTAATAGAAATTACATATTACCTGCTGTGTCATCAAACTTGCTCTCTGTCTTTGCAACTAACGATCCATAGATCGTGAGAAGATGACAAGTTTAAATCATTCATCTATACCAGCGATTCCAAACGTGAGCGTTGACGCCCCCTTGCGAGGCGATTGAATGTTCCGGGGGGGGGGAGTAGAAGCTACGGGTATAACACAGGGTCCTATGGGTTAGATTGCGTTGGGGGGCGATGGGAGAAAATTTTTCTGAAGAAGGGGGCGATGGGACAAAAAGATTGGGGAAACTATGATCTATACGTTTGACCTTTGAAGACCGGACATACCCTGCCTCCCATTTCGGAGAAATATCGGAGCCTTCCCGAAGGATGGGTGTATCCAGAAAGTTTATTAAAAACAAAGAAACATACCTCAGACGAAGGCAAAGGAAATAAAAATTAATTGATACAATCATCTTGGAACATAAGCAATTGTCAATCTGAAATCATATAACAGATAAATAAACAATCTATGCCAACGAGTAATCAAAATTACAGTCGAATCCCGTTTTAACGAATACCGTTATAGCGAAAATATCGTTTTAGCGAACACTTTTCTAATCCCTTAAATAAGTTTACATAGGAACAATGCTAGGTTAGCTGGAATTCCTTTATAACGAAATTACGTTATAACGAAGTGATTCTTCCGGTCTCTTGGCGTTCGTTATAACGGGATTCGACTCTAAAAGCATGATAATAGCCGAGCAAATCACACTTACTACGTCCTTGTCGTCAATGACCTAATTTGTCCCTTCTGTACGGGTGGACAAGATGCCAGGTAATGTCAAATAAAGATCCAATCTCACCACAAGTACACTTGGCGTTGTCCGACCTCTTGAAACATTCTACATATGTCGGCAGTGGGCCGTGTTCAGTAATCATGTTCACTAACTCTCTAGACCAGTGTTTCCTAACAGGTGTGCACCGGCACCCTAGGGTGCCGCGAGATATTATGGAGATAAGTAAAAAAATATTAGTCCACTTAAAGGTCTTAAAATAAATTATGTCGAATTAATTACTCTCATGCGTGACAGATCTATCGGATAAGTCGCCATCTGGGAGCAGTGTCAGCAATGTGAGCTTTGGCCTGAGTTTAGTCTGGCTGTCCATGTACGGCCCCGTTCAGCACACACGATCTCTAAGGAAATAGAATTCGTTGGCTTTCTAGTTTAATGGTCTCTCCCATTAAAAAAGTCTCGCCACAGGGAGCAACAGTCCTACAAACAGCACAAATGTAATTCAATCATAGCACGTCACTCACTTCCCTTCTGAAATATAGATGGCAGCACTGAAAAGTCAAACACAATACTACATGTGCATTCAGACTGTTAGGTACACACACACAGTTACACCTCCGGCACAACTCACTAGGTAGTAAATCGCCCATAAATGGTGATAGACCTGAGTTGTGCTCGGTTTGAAAGTTTAATGGTCTAGGGTGTGCTCACCCGACTGGGGTTGTCTCACCATTTGATTTCACAGACAGTGCGGAGGAAATGAATTTCACTGCTTGTGAACGAGGTGAATTTATTCATCTTTGCGCCGATTCCACACTCCAAGGTAAGCTCACCAAGAAATGGGGACCGGTGACTGCTGTTTGGCTTGGACTGAGAGAAGAGTATCCTAATCCAATGAATAAAGCAATTAATGCACTTTTGCCCTTTTCAACATCATATACTGTTCGAATCCCGTTTAACGAATACCGTCTATAGCGAAAATCTCGTTTTTACGGACACTTTTCTAATCCCCCCCAGATAAGTTTACATAGGAATAATGCAAAAAACCTGGGATTCCTTAATAACGAAATGATTTATTTCTCCGGTACCTTGGATTTCGTTATAAGGGGTCATTCAAGTATTACGTCAGCATCGAGTGGGAGGGGGGGGGGTTTCGGATTTGCTGACTTTTCAGCAAATCCGGTGGTTTGGATGACAAGGTTTGAAGGTTGCTTCTTACGTCATCAACCACCCCTTTTTGAAGATATAAAATATTCTAAGCTGCTGACGGGGTGGGGGGGGGGTCAGTGTTTTGCTGACTTTTGCTGACAAGGAGGGGGAGGGGGTCAAAAATGGCTAAAAATCTGCTTGCGTAATACTTGAACGGCCCCCTAACCGCATATACAAATACAAATACAACACCACAACAGGCAAATTGCCCAACGAGGTGGCTGACTTAAGACATGGATCCCCGAGCCCTTTTTTTTTTTACCCTACCTACGAGCCCTACCTACTACTGCTACACCACACATGCACCCCGCCCACAACCCCCCGTGGAACCCCCAACGAATCGGTACATGCGGGAATGTGCGTGTACGTGTAGTGAAACCTGACGTGAAGTTTTTTGTTTCCCTGTAATGCTTATGTGTAGTGCTGCCATCTGCCACCCGTTTTTCAAACTATGGGTGAAGTGTTATGATTGAATGATTTTTCGTTGTAGGACTGTTGCTCTCTGTGGCGAGACTTTTTAACGGGAAGATCGGCTCGCATTTGCGCCTTGAAGTTGGGAACCACAGAAAACCAACTTCAGCCCACCACCACTGTGGGGTTCGAACCCGGATCCTCGCATCGCGAGTCCGTCACTATAACCACTCGACCACCACAGCGGCCATTCATTGACGTACGTTTTCATTTATGCATCGTGAATTTTACGAATGTCTTGGTGTTTCATATGGATTTCGTGGATTTTCAATTCCAATTTAAAATTATTTTTCATCGTTAAAAAAAAATACCCCTTAAAATTTGAGAGAGAATTTAAATTACATTGCATTAACAAAAAGTTTTCGGAACACTGTGCTATAGCCGTTGTGGTAAACGAGACATATACTAGCGGATTCGGAAACTATGTCTTGTGTTCACAAAAAACCTAAATCACTCAAAGTTTACGTTCAACTTATTAACAGGGGCTGGGGACATAACCTGTGAGTATTATTAAACTGATTCAGAGTCAACCATAGGGAGCAGAGAATCCAGTAATATAAGATTAATTGCGTAGAGAGATAAATAGATTGAACCGTACAGAGCATATCCGTAAGACTGAGCGTTATGACAAGTAAAAAGTAGAAGATAAACACACTAAAGCGGGGTTGCCATTCTGTAAACCAGTCGAATACCTGTACATAGCGGCAGATTTCGACGTACGTCATCGAGACAGGCAACATGGGGTCACTGGATATATGTCATAGATCAAGGATAATCATATGATGCACGCAACCATAGACCGTAAGAAGAATATTACCCACAATTCCACAGCAGTGCGTGGAAAGCGGAAAACCATCAGCTAATAAATCAACATAGCGCCCTATTTTTGTTCGTAATAAGAATCGTTGATTTTGACTCGTTAATTTAGTCAAAATATGATGCAAATTTTTTGCTCGTCGTCCGAATCGCTCGTTCCGCAATTATACATCAGCAGAATGTCCAAATAGGTACATAGCGGCAGATTTCGATATACTTCATCGAGACGGGCATTTCATTGTGTAACATGGGGTCGCTGTATATAACATCATCATAGTCATATTCAGGCCATGACGCTAAATTCAATGATCCCTCCGTCAGAAACGTATCAAAATGCTTGTCTCCACTATCTGTGTCAAGAATTTGCCGAAATCTGAAGCTGCGCAACCATCGGGCCATCCTGTATTTATGGTGGACTCTCTGGGCAGGAGCAATGATTTCACAACGAGATTCCGAATTTGAAAAACGAAACCTCGAAACCACCTCCGTTACGAGCCTCGAGCTTCGACTCACCCGATAACGAAAATTCTGGACCGGTCGGGGCTGGCGAAGCCCTACCATCAAGCGAGATCTTACCATTAATTTAACGGCGTACTAATGGTTTTCCAGCACCATGTTTGACTTAAACTCAGCCTGTTGGTAGAGAAAACAACGCGTACACTCGAGGCTTTCTACTCCAAAGGGAAGGGAGATCCTTCTCTATTTTTTTCCAAACAACATCAGATATACAAGCACGCTGCCAATGGACCATAAAGGGAGTTTTTATTTAATATATATAACGCGTATGGGACATGACCAGGCCACGAGTCAGTCAAGTCGAAAAGCGGTTGGCTGTTTCCAGACTCTAGCTAGATAGCCGGCCCACGTCTAGTTATCCGACTGGATAGGCCAGCCGCTTCGCGAAAAGCCCAGGCTCCGAACTTGGCTGCGACATACTTGTTCACGTTATACATATGCGCCCACAGATACGAATAGACATTTATTAAAAATCCCTATTCGCATTTATTTGTTTATAGTTTGACTTTGTGGAACCCGCTTCGATCTATTAAGAGCAGATAAATAATTCTATCGGCTGGTTACGATATACGATGAAATATATTAATGATAATTTATCTTTCCGTTTCCATTTATTTAGATTATCGGGCCGCTGTTACCCGAATTGACAAACGATTCCTGTACAAATGTTGCTCGAGTAGTGTACCTCCAGGAGTCCTGTAAAGACAGCTGCGGTACTTGCTTTTATATTGTGGTAAACAGTACATTCGTAACAATGGAACATTTGACAGTCAAAGGGAAACAACACGTTCATTGTTGTGTCCATTTATTGTTTGAGTCGTCTTACATAGTGTTTAATACATAATATTTAAATACCATTGTTGCAATTGTGTGGACCAAGAATTTTGCCCATGCCAATATTTCGTTACGTCGAAGTTCCTGACTACGATAGGATTTGCGGATAATCGTTTTCATCAGTGAAGACTGAGCAAGGGTTTGCGAGTCTTTGTCTTCGGCAATGGCGTTGGAGCCGGGGAATGTGGATGCTCAATCTCAGCTTTTGCGTAAGAGCATCGAACCGAATTCATTCCCACCCCAGAACTGATTCGCCTAACCAAAATATCCCACATACAGCTGAAGACCATTCACAGATCCGAAACCACTCTCTCTTTGTTGCCCTTTTATCATCAACTCTGCAAATACTTTCAGGAATGCTCTGTCGTGCGCTCACAGCTGTTAAATGTTCAAAGCAGTATTGAGTAAATACTATTTCACAAATTTTAACCATTTTTTTCTTTACAAAGACGAAGTAAGCCATTTTTAAAATGGTTTTCATCGCTGAGAACACTAACACCAAAAATAGAAACCTCTCCTAGCTCAAGTTCACGAGTAAAAATCGCATTTCATTGCATTTCACTTATATTTCAATGGGAAGTTATAATAGTGACACACATGAATACGAATACAAAGGTCGCAACAGGCAAATTGGCCAAAGATGTGGCTGAAAAAAATTCTGCCCATAAAGAATGTGGATTATTGTGACGGTCGATTGTGTGTATACGGACCTGCGAACGCGGAGAGTACATTTCTTTATTCTACTTCAATATACTGTAGAACGCCTCTGCGTTAACTTGCGAAACTGACAATCCTTCGCCATGAAGGTTAAAATCAGACTTCCCTAGAATGTTTTCGTCTCTCGTTAAAACTTAATCCTCACGTGTTTTGCAAATGAATAGTACGTCCTTATCAATAGCTTGACTGTTAAATATACAGTTTCGTGGACATCCCGCCAAGGAACCAGCAAAAGGCGTTGGGGAAGGTTGTTCAGTATTCCTACTAGCTCCAACTCTGAGGGATGTTCCCCTTTTCCGTAATGATGTTAAGGGGAGAGATTTTCCTGTTTCCTACATGGCGTGAGAACAGAGGTACGATATACGCCGAGAGGGATGTTTGGCTGAAACAACGATAGCGTACGTCGTAGGCCATCACTGGGCTAACACAAGGTACGGTCCGTCTCGTTGTGGCGTGAAATTTGCCGACCATTTTTTCCTTTTATGGCTGAGGGAATGTGAAGCGACGTTAACATGGTCTCCTGGTGTATATTGAGGACCTTTTGCCTGAGACCGTTGTCAGCATTAGATATGCGTTCATTCCGTTTTCGTTCCACCTGCTGCTTCATCGAACCTCTTGTAAGCGTCTCATAAGAGTCATCCCGCTTTCGTGACTCCTCTTGTAAGGGGCCATTCAAGAAATTTTTGACCCCTCCCCCTTGTCAGCAAAAGTCAGCAAAACACTGACCCCCCCCCCCCCCCGTCAGCAGCTTAGAATATTTCATATCTTCAAAAATGGATGGTTAATGACGTAAGCAACCTTCAAACCCCACTTCCCCTTGTCATCAAAAGTCAGTAAATCCGAAACCCCTTCCCCCATCGATGCTGACGTAATACTTGAATGACCCCTAATGTCTGCGACCTTCTCATCGACGCGCGTGAAAGCTTTGGCCAAAACATTTAAAGCCACTCCCCGTGCATTTATCGTTCCCATAGGAACATTGTTTGTACTTGTTTGGGTTCTTGACTCACGAAAGCTGTTGTTAGACGATATTATTTGGCTGCTCGGCATTCTACAACGATGCCGTGTGTGATAGTACCCTGCTGCTGATCCTAGACAGTGTCGCCTGGTACAAGAAATTTCGTTTCGTTATCTCCTGTGGGGCGTCCGTCATAAAACTTCGGGGTTGCCCTTGGACATGGTTGGGTTCCAACAATGGAGGGGTTGGTGATGAACGCATCCTGCGAAATAGTTGGATTCCGCTACGGACAGCTGTATGTGGACAGTCTCTGACATGACCCATTTGACTGAGAACATAAATACTCCCTCTGAGGCACCCCCGTATGGCGAATCATATTCGCCGGGTCGGGGTAAGTAAATCATTACCCATTTGATTTCTGAAACTTTTAATAAGATCACACCGCTGAGGTTCGGATGCTACATCATTATGGTGAACTTCGGCTTCGGAAGTGTTTCTTCCCCTGGACTGAAAATAATTTCATCCAGTTTCAACGACTTGTTCAAAACTTGTTGGACCTGTTCAACTCGTCGTAGTTGACGGGAATTCAGTCGACACGCTCTACCACATGTTGAACAGTAACAATCCTAGACTCGTTTACGAAGTGGAAACGCTTCCGAGTATTTTCCCTGGAGAGCCATTGTCTTCCCATGAGACCCAGGACTATACCATTACAGGATGACTCTCTCTGTTGGCTAAATCATCACAAGGTGTGTCGTCTATGTACTAAAGCACACTTTTTTACGATTAACCAATGGATGCAGCCCAAAAAATACTAAGAATGCAAAATGTAGGCATCGCTCCACTGTGCAGCGTTGAGCAGGCAGGCCACATTATTAAACAAACAACATTTGCCCAGTGCCAAAGGAGAAATTGCTTACTAATGAAGGGAACAAACGACGTCTGATTGCATTGTTTTGTAAGGCCGACTACACACAGTGTACGATACTACAGCTGTACGACACTAAAAGCAATGCAACCGTAACATCGATACTTATTAGTTAGAAAACTTGAAATTCACGTTTTTAACCAATCCTCGTCGATGTTGTTGTTGCATTACTTGTTGTATTGCACCAGTGTGTATCCTGCATCACGCATTCCAACAGCACAACATTTTGTGTATAGAAAAATCAACTTTCTTTCTTTCTTCCGCAACTCAGGACTATCGCGATGGGCAATTTACTACCTGGTGAATTGTGCCGGAAGTGTGTAAGTGCGTGTGCCTAACATTCTGAGTGCGTATCTAGTGTTGTGTCCGATTTTGCAGTTCTGCCATCTATATTTCAGAAGTGAAGTGAGTGAATAGTGACTAAATATTTATACCGTTTGTAGGCCTGTTGCCCTGAGGCGGGACTTTTTAATGGGGAGATCGGCTCGCATTCGTGCCCCGAAGTTGGGAACCGCAGAAAACCAACTTCAGCCAACCACCACTGTGGCGGCAGTGGGGTTCGAACCCCAGACCTCACGATGCGAATCCGTCACTATGACCACTTGACCACCACAGCCGCGAAGTAAAGCAACGATGGCGATTTAGACATTATGAAGACCACTTTCCGAAGTCTCAGCCTATAAACAAGTCCTCATCGTTAGGGAAGATACTGACCTGTTGATGCTTCTCACTGGTTTGGCCCCTAATATGAAGAATGTGTACCAACACACGCATGGAAGGAGTGAGTTTGCTGCCATTCTGCATTGTAGTTTCTCTTTCAAGTACCACTCATCAAGCTGTCCACCAGGTATTGTTCTTTTCCTCCACCCCGTCAGTGGATGTGACCCCACATCGCCATTTTTGGCCAAGGCAAAACTCAATGCCGCACTATGCTAAAAAAGAATTCTTACCTCAATCCTTACAGAAATGTACATCATGTCGCTGCAGGAAACAATGTCGTTAGGCTTAGGCTATCTGTCAAAAAGCAGACCTAAAGCGTTCAGGCCTTTGGACTTTCTGTGTTGGCCAGTCATGCCAAACGCTCTGTTTTAGAAGACAGCGTCATAGATGAGAGATGAGGCTCTTGAGCATATCGAGAGGCTTGCCCCAGCAATCCTCCGCACACTCCCATTATAATCAACATAATAAGTGATGAAGAGGATTGCGTGTATGGCGACGCCCTTAGTGCATTTCTCACTCGTTAGATGGCGTCACCATGCCGCAATGTACTTCCATACTCATATAATCATACGCGTGTGAGCAAAAGTGTAGTTCATGCACTTGGAAGGTAAAAAATCTTCTGTTCTTTTGGCTCTAAAATATTTTTCAGAAAAATATCCCGCATCGCGCACATCAATTGTTAGTTGTATTTGAAGCTGTGAAAAAAGGCAATTCGGAAGTGACGCAACACCATCTCGTCGCTGGTCTCATCGTATTGGCTACGATACGACTTCCGCATTGGCTGGAAAATAAACGATTATTTGAGAGAGATTTCAAAGCGAAAGAATTAATATTGTTACGAGAAAGTTCATAAATGATGGAGGTAGAGGAGGATTTTCCGAAGAAATACGAGTGCTTTTATTTTTATCAAGATATTTATGATTTTTTGATGGATATTTTTTTTCGTAGATAGAGACGATGAAGAGAAGATTTCTGGAGAGTGTTAATAAGAAGAGTCATTGAGCTGATTGTTGGAGCTCTTAAGGCTTCAAACATATTTCTTGACTAGGACATTCCCTGCCTCGGATACGTCTCACAAAACCTGTGGAAATCCGGTTTGCGAAGGAAGGTTTAAGCAATCGCGCGCTTCACCCCTTTCGTATAGTTTTCCTTCAATGCTTTGACAGCGATAACGTAAAGATAAACTTGTTTATCCGTAGTTTCACCCATTCATTCTCAATCCGATTTACTGATGAAACATGGAGAAGACGTCTTTTGACTGGTTGGTCAGGCTGCTACTGACCGTGATCGCCATTCAAACAAAGGTCATCGCTCCTCCCGTCAGGACCGCAGATCACGCCTTGGTAAGTAATTTTTATGAATATTTTTCTTCAGATAAAAATCCAAAATATCAAGACATGCCTAAGGCCGGGATTACACTATAAAAGTTCGTTCATAAAACTTGGAAAATGCAACTAATAAGATAATCTGTTACATTTGAGTGAATTTTATCCAATATTATTATTGGATATTTTTTTCAACAACTTGAAAAATACGACCAATAAACTGATCGGTTGCATTGGCTCGAATGAAACCGATCAGCTTATTCGTTGTATTTTTCAAGTTTTATACAAGCACTTTTACAAAACTTTTATAGTGTAATGCCCGCCTTAGGTTGGGATTTCACTGTAAAAGTTTGATAAAATTACTTTTATAAAACTTGAAAAATTTAACCGAAAACGCATATGTTACATTCGAGCAAATTCAACCGATAACCTCTGGTTGAATTTTCAAGTTTTATAAAAAATCGTTTACAAAACTTGGATTGTTTTTTACAAACTCAACCAATAAGCCTAATGGTTTACATGCGCTCAAATGGAAAAAACGCCAGCGTGAGATTCACGCTTCATTTATAAGTTATTCGGCTCATCATAAGTTACTTCAGGTAGATTACAATCTTACGTTTTGGATACGGTTGCCGCGCTTTATTTGTGAGTGCCACGAAAAACTTAACGGCTTGTATGTTTCCAAGCTATTAAGTTTTTCGTGGCACTCACAAATAAAGCGCGGCAACCGTATCCAAAGCGTAAGATTGTAATCTACGTCAAGGGCTGAACGGAATACTAGTTGCTTGCTTCCCCTCATCTTATCACATGTTCATTGATAACAACAAATTGTACTGTATATGATCCGTCCGAGTTGCGACGTGTGTATCATGGATATGTCCACGTGTTGTTGCAGACGTTCCTCCAGAAATACGGTTACGTCAACGCAGCTGGCGATCTGCTCAGCATGACGAACATGAAAGACGCGATCTTGCATTTCCAGAAGTTCGTGGGAATAGAAGAAACGGGTAAGGAGTATCAATACTTTGATTAACATGTTTACATACTGCGCTTGAAAATCTGCTCGTATAATATAACATTAACTAACTAACCGTGTGATGGCTCGGGCCAAAGCCATCACCGGGAATATAATATAACACTAGATCGCACATGCAGGGTTACTTTTTTTTCCTGCACCTGACCACGTGACGAGTGGGAAGGAAAAATCCCTTGTTATTCCAATGGCCACTCCTTGGGTGGACACCATGGCCCCTACATCCCCTCGGCTGGGATCTTTTGTGCTCCCCCAGACCAGACTTTCACGGGTCCCTTTATGATGAATTTATAGCGTGAAAAAACAAAAAATTATGAGAATCGTCCCGGACCCCAGGGCTGAAACCCTGCCAGCCCCACCCTTGTGGTGGGGGGGGGGGGCATGGTGGACACCGTGAGTGTTTGAAAAATTTCCCGATATGCTGAAATACTACAGCGGTTTAGGTTGCAATGAAACATTTATTAAAGGTGGCAAAATTACCTTTCAAACGGTGAATTGAATTTTCTTTTTCCCTTATTATCATTTCCATATTTTGTTCCGCGAAGTGTCCCACTGATAGAGACTTAACGTACAAATTCGTTTCCGATAAAGCTTTTTTGTTTTTTGCTTTGTTATGCATTTAAAAAAAATACATTATTTAGATAAATCATAACCAGAAGTATCAATGGCGCAAAGTTGGCGAGATTTTGACAATTTGTAAGATGTATACATTTCGAGAATGCCCATGAAAAGTAAATTTTCAGCTCTTATACATGGCTAATTTATATCCACGGCTCATCCAGTCATGATTTTTCCCCCTGGTATTCTGGCCACCTCCCGCACAATGGTGTGGCTGACACTACTCCGGCTCGGAGACCCGGAACAATTCTCAATTTTTTTTCCCTCAATATAAATTCACTGTTAAGAAGCGCGTGAAAAATCTGGCCTAGAGATCCCAGAGGTATACGCAAGGTTGGGGCGTAAGGGGCTCATGCCCCCCTAAGCCAACCAAATATTAAAAAAATAATATTTTGGTAAAAAAAATTAAAATATCGAGGAAAAAAAAAACTTTGAAATGCTATTTTAACCATTTTCTGTCAATTTAAATGCTTTTTAAAAGGTTGTAACTAAAAATTTCTCGGGAGGAAAACTTTCGTGGCCCCTCCAAAGGTCGATCCTCCGTATCACTCCACCAATTAGGGGCCCCCCTCGAAAACACCCAGGCCTTGGACCCTGCTGCAGGATTGGAGGACCATGGCTCTGGATTTAAGAAATTGAAATTAATTGAATTAATTGAAAATTTTCATGTACACTGTACTTCTTTTCAACCCAGCTGAAATAAATGCTTAAAAAACGAATGTATTATAAAATGATGTGTTATGAACTACATATTTAACCACGAAAAAGGTGGAAAAATAAAAAGAAAAATAAGAAATTACACAGTTATTAGTTATTATCGCACACACAAAAATAGAATTACCGAACAAATTTTGATTAGGAATCTGATCAGTGAAAGTTAAGCACCATATACTTATTGCTCTTGCATAATAAACATGCGCGAAGATACGGGGGGGGAGGGGACGTGGGGGCGCATTGCCCTCTCTCCCAGTGTCAAAGGTGGAGTCGGCTAAAAGTGGAGAAATTTCTCCTTTCCATTGTTGAAAACAAAGCCAATACCAGCTCTTAACTTCTATTTCTATCTCTTCTTCTTAAATGAAAAAACATTTTACCCTCTTGTTTTTTTTCCTGCCTGTGGGTAGAGAACCTTTAACCTTTATATGTTGAAGAATGATTTGAATTCAATTATCTCTGCGTGAGATTTCCAAGGAAACTGGTATTGCGTGCAAGATCATATGCACAATTTGATTTTGCAAGGGGTGGTGGCGGCAAAATATTAGCATTCTTCCTGTAATGTACTTTTCAATGGTATATTAACATGAAATGATATACAGACATGACCGCTGACGGCCCAGGGAGACCATCTTGAGATGGTATGAAATGATATACAGTCGCCCCCCCCCCGCCGTATTCGCGGTTCCCGTATTTGTGGTTTTTTTTTCCTACATTGGATTTTTTTCAGCAATCGTCATTCACGTATTTTGCTTACAAAATTTGAATCGTGCGTGTTTAGGATGGCTCATTTGTCTAGTACTACTGATATTGCTCCGAAAAGACAAAAAAAAAGTGAAAACTTTACAAGAAAAATTGGATATATTGGCTACGCTTGGCGAAAGTAAGTCAATTGCTGCTGTTACTCACCATTACGAAATCAACGAATCTACGGTGAGATATATTAAGAAAAAGGAATCTAAAATTCGATCAGCCGTGGTTGTGCTGCACCTGCCGCAGCGAAAACTTTGCATCGATTACGGAATCCATGTTTCTCAAACCGAAAATGCAGGGTTTTTTTTGTTTTTTTTTTGTGGGTGCAAGACTGCTACAAAGAAAGTAGTCCAATTCATTGTAATATTATAATGGGAAAATATTAATTTATTCTTCTCTAAAGGGAAGGGCTAGTGAAACATCTATTTCATCAGAATTTTATGCAAGTAAAAGTTGATTTCATAGGTTTAAGAGACGATTTGGATTACGCAATGTAAAAATCACTGGCGATCAAGCCGCTGCCGATCACGAGGCAGCTAGAAAATCTCCAAAGACTCTGCCGAGAATTATTGAGGAGAAGGGATATTCACCTCAGCAGGTGTTTAACGCTGACGAAACTGCAATATTTTGGAAAAAAATGACGCAGAGAACACCCAAGAAGAAAAGCGAGCCCCTTGTTGTAAGGCAAGTAAAGGTAAACTTTGTTGTTTGTGCAAATGCGTATGGGTACATGGTAAAGCCCACCGTCATTCTCAAATCTACAAATCCGTGAGCATTGGAGGGAAAGGATAAGTCAAAGCTCCCGCACAGTACTTTGGATGAACAAAAAGCTTGGATTGTGAAAACACTTTTCCTGGATTGGTTTAAACGGTGTTTCGTTCCAAAAGTCAGGAAGTACCTTGAGAGTGAAGACATGCCATTCAAAGTTCTTTTGATACTGAATAAAACTCTTGGACACCAGGATGCCAATCAGTTCAAAGCTGATGCTGTGGAAGTCCTTTATATGTCCCCTAATACAACATCTGTCATTCAGCTCCCTTGATCGGAGGGTAATGCGAGCATTCAAGGCTCACTATACATCTCACTCAATGAAGATAATTGTGCATGCAATGGAAGAAGATGCAAATGCAGAAAATATCTTGAAGGTATGGAAGAATTACACTATCGCTAATGCCATTACTGTCAGCACATCACTAGAACCATGGCAACTCTTAAGAGGGAAACAGTCAACTCGGGTTGGATTGACCTTTGGCCACAATATGCGCTCCAGGACACAACCATTTTTACAGAGCCAACTGAAGAGATTATAAAAGACATTGTCACGTTAGCGAAACAGGTGGGTGGAGAAGGGTTCAATGATATTGATATAGAAGAGAAGTTGAACAGCTAAAATTAATAGCAATTCAGAGGCATTGACCAAGGAGGAATTAATGCAGCTGATTGCTCATGAAACGAGCTGTACGAGACGAAGATCAAAATAAAGAAGTAGAAGACAAGCTCACCATGAGTAACATAGAGGGGGAGAGCTTCGCAAGTTCAAATCAGCAATAGATTATTTTCATGATATAGATCCCTCTATGGTACGTTCTTCACATGTAGAAAAATTGGTAGAGAAAGTCTTGTCAACATACTCCAACATACTTGATGATATGAAGAAGAAGAAGAAACGGCAAACAGAAATCACAATGATCTTTCAGAAAACATCACCAACAATCAATCGCTGCACCCTCTTTTACATTCCCTTATACTTTTACTTCACCCTGCTCTTCTCATGATGTTCAATAGACGAGATAAACAAAAACACTATGGTTTCGGTTATTCGTAGATTTCCCGTATTTTCCCCACCCTCACGAATACGGGGGTGGGCGACTATAATTAGATTGATATTAGATGGTTTAGAATTATATATGCGCGTGACGGTGTACGCGCTTTTGGTCAGAGAAATTTTTGAATTTGGTCAGGGAAAGTCAAAGGGAAATGATCAAGCAGATTTTGCACGAAACCTTGCCTTGGCTCGGGGCCATGCCATGATGCTCTTAAGACGTCCCTGGGGTGCGTACTTCAAAATAAGAGACAGACAATATACAGACAATAGGATGAACAGTCTAATTAATCTTATGTCTATGGTTGATATCATGTATATATACCATTCACAGGTAAATTGGATGACCTGACACTGGCGATGATGAACGAACCGAGATGCGGAATGAGAGACGAGTCCGAAAATGCTGGCTTTGGGAGGAAAAAGCGCTACGCAACGGAAGGTTAGTTTTTGATTGCTTTTGATTGTCATAATATATGGTCAATAGGATGGATCTCGTCGATGTTAAGATAGGATTCTCGCTGATTCCAGGTGTTAGATGGATGTCCAATAACATCACCTACAAGATAAGCAAGTACCCGAAACGAATCACAGACCGACGGAAGGTCGACAGGGAGATCGCCAGGGCATTCAAGGTAAAATTACTAATATGATGATGATTTTTCTTTAAACGAATTGCGTACATCGATTCATTTGAAATTTCTTAAAGGTTAATATTAAAGAGTTGCAGGTTTAATAGCCACAGTCATTTATAGGGCGCGTGTGTGTTTTCTTTAAAAGGTCTGGCAGTATGAGACGCCATTAATGTTCTGGCCCGCAGAGACCGGTGAAGTGAACATCGACATTCGCTTCGAGGAAAGGTATCACGGTGATAGCCAGTCCTTCGACGGTCCCGGATGGACACTGGCCCATGCCACCACACCAAGGACGCACGGTTACGTTCACTTCGACGACGAAGAGGAATGGACCATCGACGAATATTCGGGTGAGAAAGAACATCGGAAATGAAAGTCACTGCACATTCCGACCCCGGTAGCGTAAAAAAAAAATGATTTTTTTTCATATTTTGTCAAATAGGTAAGAGTCTATTCCAAGTGGCCGCTCACGAGTTCGGCCATTCACTAGGGTTGCTTCACTCTGACGTCAAGAATGCTCTCATGTTTCCCAATTACAACGAAGAGGAAGGACCTTCTGCCACTTTCCACGAGGATGATATCAACGGCATTCATCAAATGTATGGTGAGTATCAACAATGCACAAGTCTGAATATGCCAACAAAAATACGGATTTGTTTGAAAAATTGAATGTAACTATAATATCTTCTATCAGAAAACATTAGGTCTTGTTGGATCGACACTCGCAGAACTTATTTTCAGCAAGAAGTTATGATCGGCTAAATATACAAAGTGTCCAAAAACTCTACCGCCAATATGAAAGTGGTGATAGTATACGTAAAGACGAACAATTTTTGTTACGTAAACCAGGGTTGTAAAAAACCAGCCCGGGCAGGTTTTTCTAAACAACCCGTGCGTTTTGGGTTAAAAACCTGGGTTTTTTGCAGGGCCATCATTTCAACTTTTTCCAGGTGGAGAGGGGGGGGGGCAAAAAACATGCACTCAATATATGTATATATATATTACAGGCAACGTCGGGCAACGGTCCTCCCCCCAAATGACGGGCGTGGTTTTTTGGGCAAAATGGGAAAAATTGAATTTCCTATTTCCACAACCTCAAAATATCTAATTTACGTACATTCTTTTTGTGTACATCTTACATTATGCCTAAATATATTTTTTTGGTGCACGTTAAACTATGTATCCGATTAATAAAATTTACCATACAACAAGGGAATAATTGTTCACACATAAACACACCCACTTCTGCATAATTGTATCTGAACCTTGAGTTGTATGCAGAACTGCAGCAAGAGAAAATCATTTGTAGTTAAACAAATGAATTTTGGATAATGAAAATTCTGAGAAATCAGGGTATGATGCCTGAATATTTTTTTCTCCAAATTTTTCAAACCCAGCAGAAAATGTATTCAAAAAGGTGTCCTGATCTGTCAAAAATAAAATCTTTAGCTATGTAACCAGAACTTTTTTTTTAAATCGAACCTAAACTTTCAGGAGCTAAAGTCACGTGCTTCTCTTTTTCTTGAATTCCTCGCTTTGAAGAATATCCCTGCTTCATTGCATTAAAATCCGAAATATTTTCAAAAGAGCAAGTAATAATTAAAAAATGATCTGATTAAGGAAATAGCAGTCATTCTGAGGACTCATTACTCTGGAGGTGTTTTCCACTTCACCAAATTAGCCATTTTTGGGAACTTAAAACTACAGAATAACTTGAATTATCACTAAATGCAAATGTCAATAACATTCTTGTATATTAATATCCCCACCGGCGCCACAGTGGTGGTCGGCTGAAGTTGGTCTTCTGTGGTTCCCAACTTCAAGGCGCGAATGCGAGCTGATCTCCCCGTTAAAAAGTCTTACCACAGAGAGCAACAGGACTACAACATTACAAATATTCAATCATTACACTTCACTCACGGTTTGAAGTATAGATGGCAGCACTGAAATATCAGACACAACACTAGCTACACGCTCAGACTGTTAGGTGCACTCACTTTGTTCCAGACTCTGCCACGAAGCTGGGCTGGAAGAGATCTCGGCAACGGGATAAGTCCGGTGGCAGAGACCCTGGCGTTCATTCATTCATGTATATTAATATCACTTTATGCAAGACAACTTGTCATGTTGAAGCAACAGAATGCCTTCATCTGGCTGACGATTTTAACAGGCTAATTTTCGTGGGGAGTTGGGCTTACATTATGCGCATCTTGAAAAATCAAGCTAAGGCTTATTTTCTGGTTAGGTCGTGTGTGTATTAAAATAAGCAATAATTTCTTTAGGTAGTATGTTTATCACACATTACATATCAGGCACAATACATATATATTACATATCTAAGTTCTTGGTTACATTTTTTGTTTGCGGTTTCTTGTAACATTTTAATATGTGAATCTCGTACCTAAATGCTTACATAAAAAAAGGTAGTCGGAAGAATTATAAAAAAGTGTGTGATTCCAAGAAATTATTTTTCACGTTTTTGCTCCCCAAAAAAATTCTTTTTAAAAATACTTCAAAATATACATATTCTAAACACAGCAATTGCAGCTAATGCAGCTATTTTTGGGGAATACATAAACTAACCATAAAATAAAATTTTAACCTGAAAGCAACACATTTTCTTCGAAAACAATTTGCCCGCCAAAAAACCCGGGTTTTTTAGGCTAAAAAACCCAGCCCGGGATGAGGGGGGGGGGGAATGGGTATCTACCCGGGGAGCAAATTTGACAACCCTGATTTCAACCCATTTATTCAAATTCAAAGGATATGTGAATTAACCCACTTAATTGGTTTGAATTAATCCCCCCCCCCCTCCGTGTGAACATCAGAATGACTAAAAGAGCGATCTAGAGTCACAGGTGTGCTTGCAGGAGCGGAGGGGGTCCTAACGGGATATAGCACACACACAGGGTGGTGAAAAATGTAGTAACCAGTGAAAAAAAAAAAATTGTCTTTAAAAAACGTGTTCTTTTTTCCTAGGTACACGCTTTATGTGTATGCGAAGAAACAATTTCTTCCGTGTTCACGCCCAGGATTCGGGGCCCTTCGCCTCCCTTTTTTTGGCGCCAAGGTTTGAATTGCATACGCAAAAGTCATTTGCGCCCCTAGTTTCTATCGCATTATTTTTTCGACATTGTCCATCACCCCTATTATTTGGCGGAAGAGTTCTGGGACAACCTGTTATGTGCACAATCACTAATTTCAAATTATCACAGGTAGTTGGGTGCTAAATATGTGTGCAGATGACTCGATAGATGCCGCCACTATGACCAGTGACGGTAAGCGGTACGCCTTCAAAGGTAAGTCACTGAAATATCGATTGTAGAATATTCAACTGTGTCATTGTGACCCATAACCTTATCGATTTACGTGTGTGTGTGTGTGTGTGTATTTGAAGGAAAATATTACTGGGACATGAATATTTACGGTGCGTTCATCGTCCGAGGCAGTAAATTTGGTAATCATAATCCCAGAATTATATCCGACGACTGGGGCGGGCATCCTGGTGAGATAGATGCTGCGTTGACGTGGAGCAACGGGCAAACATTTTTTTTCAAGGTTGGTTTGAACTTATTTTTATACCCTCTCATATTACGCTTCTTTTTACACTCGATGGGTGTTCATTCCCATCAACGGAGACTCTATGTTTGTTCTCGTGGTGTCCGTTGTCGAGAAGTTCCACTGTGTATCAACTTTATCTGCCATTTCCATGCTGTTCTCGGCACAACCTCTCTAATCTGATATGCTTCTCAACTCCGCAGGGAGATAAGTATTGGAGCTTCAGGAACAAGACAATGGATACTGGATACCCGAAGCTGATCTCAGAAAAATTCGAGGGCATCCCCATGAACATCGATGCCGCCTTCGTGTGGAACGACAAGACGTATTTCTTCAAAGGTAGTATTTGATGCTTTAACCCTCCAATTTCTCAGGTGAATTCGATGGATTTCGAGACCAATTATCCATTTCGTTTCATTCCAGAGAGCAACTTTTGGGTATTCGACAGTCGCACCACGCCACATATCAGCTCCGCGTACCCTCAACCAATAAGCAATCTGGAAGGCATACCGGATTACATTGACGCCGGTCTGCAGTTAAGCAACCACGAAACTTACTTAATTAAAGGTACTTCGTACTTCAGACTGGAAAACACGACCTTCTCTGTAAGTAGCTCGATATAGGTGTATGTATCGGTTGTAGACGAAACACAGTTTCGCTCTGTACCTCTGTTGTACCGTATGTGTTTGTTGCCTGTAATGCATGTATCCACGATACTATTTATAACATCGATTTTGTTTTCTAAATTGAAGGGTTTCATATTTTTTAGATCGCTCGTGGATTTCCATACCGCATCTCACATCATGTCCCATTTACTCGCCATAGTATCGAGGGATTGCCTTGTAACTGGCCTTACGCAGATCTGGAAAATGTGACTCCAACGACAACTTAGGGTGAATCTCGACCTTCAGCAGAACGGGGACTGTTTGTTGTACATCGAAGTGAAATCTGTCATTTGATTCTCAAGTTACATCTGGTTCAATCATTATTCTGTCAAGACTTCTGAGAGAGAAGCTGTGATTTCTTTTGTCATCTTACTTTTTATATAAGTGGATGCTGCTCATAATGTTCTCCCGCTTAGTAGTCCCACGTCTTACTAAAATTCATAGAGATTTCCTTTTGGGAACGTTTTCAGCTTGCAATGTTTCTTTTCACGACGGCTTTTCGGAAAACATTATGAGCGGGGTCCACTGTAGTCGAAAATAAAATGGAAATTTTTTTTTCAATTGGATTCGTATGAAGAAAGTTCACAACCCTCTCTTACCATGCCTCATCTTTCCGTACAATTTTTATTCTACTATTTATTACACTGGGTTTTTTTTTCCCACAATATAAAAATAAATTCCTTTTTTTTTCTCGTCCCATATCACGAATACATTACATTAAAAATAAATAATACATATACAGTGATCTCTAACTTACACAGTTTATATCAGTTATACGACAATTTTCTCGGCTAGAGATATAGGTAAATGATGCTATTCACTTCCACGCCTTTCTCACTTCTGCGTCATTTTTCCTTGTCGTCCTTGCACCGGTGCATAAGTGAGAGATCACTGTATCGCAGTGAATGGATCAACGAGACACGACCCACGAGTCTCAATGCATTGAAGCCCCTCCTACCGAAAATTCTGATTATTACCCCTCCCGCATATTAGACCGGGCACTCAGACTGAAATTTTTGCCCCCCCCCCCCCCCCCGCAAAGTAAGTTTACAGCAGTTGTTCTCAAAGTGTGCTTCCATGCTGCTAGGGTCGTCACAGCGTGTTGGAAATATTGATGTGTTCCTGCCCTCCGTGCTTTGAAGTAAGTTCTTTTATGGATGCAGAATATTTACTGGCTATTCTGGGGACCCGCGGTTGAACTATCACTAAGATAAAATATTCGTGGGTCACAAGTTTGAGAAGCACTGGTTTATGGAGAAAAGTTTTTACCAAATTGATTCCTGCAACTTTTTCACAAAATTACGGATTTTGTTACCGAAGTTTTTGTTTGTATCCCACATGAAAAAAAATGGTACGATAATTTATTACAGAGACGTAAGAGTGATAGAATATAATTTTGAAAGTTTTATCTTTGCAAATAATGATGAGGTTACAAAATATCATCATTGGCGATGTTATTAGATATATATTTTTATCATCAACGCATGAGTCACCTTTAATTTTGAGATTGCACTAAAAAATTGCGGAATGAAGACAAGTGAAGTGCTACTTCAGATTGGGATGCGAACGAATAGTTATACAGAGAGAAATGATGTTATTCTCCGCTGTTCGTACGAAGTACGGAAGCACGGATGACCAATTGGAGTTGAAGATAAAGTTCGGAAAGAAAATTCGCATTTCCTCTGTGGGGAATCAAACCACAAATCTCTCACTGTCCGGGCGAGTGCTCGTGCTCTACCATTTGTAGCGCTTTTGGTAGCACTCACCCGGATAGTGAGAGGTTGGTGGTTCGATCCCCTTCCTCCGAGAAATTGTGAAGTTTCTTTCCAAATTTCATCTTCCTCTCCGCTTGGTTATCCAGGCTTTGGTACGTTGATTCAGGCCCGTCATTTGGGTTGTCGTTCCCCCTTCCGGCTTTGTAAAAGACACTAAAAATGATATGTATATAATTATGAATACATTGAGTGTACACGTTCTTTGCCCCTCCCCCCGGGAAAAGTTGAAAATATTTATCTAACGAGTTATAATTACACCGTGCTATAACTTCTAAATTGGAAAAATGCTTTTAATAGTTCATTTCAGAAAAGAACTGAATTTGCGTTTGCTCCATTGAACATAAAGAAAAAAGGTAAATTTTCAGAGAAAAATGTCAGGATGCAGATATTCCAGGAAATACAGGAATATATCCCAGGAATTACGGATTATATGGTCTTACTATGTACGAATGATGCTATCCGAACTTACCCTGACCCTATTTTCTTGAGAAAAATAAGGTATATCGACGTTCCTAATACGGCATCGCCAGTTATTGCCAAAAGTAAGAAAAGTTTGCCAATATGTGCTCAACAACTGAAAAATGGCGAAGGATGAGAAATGAAGCGCAACTGCAAATTGCAGTGGACTTATATGAATTTTACGAAATACAATATTTAACGTCACAAATATGTGACCTAAATACAAATAAAACGCCACAACAGGTGGCTGAGAAGTATTTATATTATAATGTTGAGCCAATATAGTCTTACATAGTCAATATATGAGTTGGGAAGATGATTTTAAATTTAGATTTAAAAAAAGAATAGAATTTTAAGTTTTTTTGTTGAAAATATTTAAAAAACGAGTCGTTTTTTTACAAATAAAAGTTGATCGATATAACGTAAAATACGGGACGTATGGTCATAATATCAACAACTCTGACTCCGATTTCAACCCTCTAACAGAAACTGCAGACAATGCTTGTTAGATGTCAGCACTATCAACGAACATGTATTTTTGTTATCCGTTATAAAGGCACAGCTCACCAAAGTCAAGAGCGGTGTTGTTTTCGGTGTAGATTAGGATTTTTCGTGTATGGGTTTATCGTTGGAAGAAGCGTCTTTCTGGTTTTCGAAGCCAGTGTCCGCATGGAGTTTTAATTGACGGAAGAGGAGAAAGAAAAGATTTTCTTTAATAAAAAAAAAAGCAGACGACATGGATATCTCCAGCTCGGTGTTCAATCTGAATCTTGGCACTCCTCTGTCAGTTTCTGGACAGCCGGATCCTGCAGAGGAGCAGCACATCCAAGAACTGCAGAGGCAGATGCAGCCCTCGCCGTTACAGCCCGACGTGGTCCTGCAACAGAATCAACAACAGCCCTACGGGACTCAACAACAACAATCTCCCCAAACGCCACAACGAGGCAGCAATGTAAACGCCGGGGTCAGTGTCATCCAGCCGTTCAACAGCAGCAGCAACAACAATAGCAATGCCGCTGCTGCCAACAGCCCCAGGGTTGGGTTCTCTTCGCAGCAACCCTCCAGTGGCATGCCACAGGTGAAAGAAAATCATTCGTTTATTATTAGTCGCTCGTTTGAATGTTCCACAAATGATATACCGGCGTGAAATTTCCCATTTTTATTATAATGATAATTATTATCTGTTATTATAATGAGTAAACTTCGGGGTGTGACCGGTGAGTAGGTTAAATCACCCCTCTTTTTGAAAATGACTGTCTCATAAGTATTACCTCCTTTCCCAGAAAGCCGCAACTGGGGTTGGGGGGGGGGGGGGGGGAAACAGGTGGATCTCGTTACCCCAGCTGGACCAAACGGGGTACCTTTCTGATGCTGAAAACAAAATTTTTACTAAATATCACGAAAAATATGAATGTGCGTGCAAATAAATATTTCAATGAACATTTATCACATTCTTGTCATTCTATTTCTCATTACTGTTAGGCTTTTATTTTTAGAGATGACTAGGGGTAAACGATGGCGATTGTTTTTACTAAACTATTGAAAAGTGTGTGCGCGATTGGTTTTTGTCTTCATCAAGGCGACGTCACAAACTCAGCCAGGTATGAATATTCTTTACAGCGACACACAGTGCCGTAACTAGCCTGTGCCATGTGCAAGAATTTGCATTTAGGCCCATTCTTCGGCCTAAATGGACTATTCTGCCCCCCCCCTTCCAAGTATACCATGTGCACATGTCCCTGCCTAGTTATGGCACTGACACACAGACCATATAACAAGCTCTTGATTATGTGCCACAATCCTACAATAGTATTAGTATGGGCCACAGTTTCTTCATCTTTGAAGGTTATGCTGTGTCGTACAGTGAAACCAATTTTTGCCCCAGTTCGGCACCACTTCAACACACAATTTAGTTCTATCCGAAAACCCAATCAGCCTTTCACTGGCTCACCATGGTTGTATTTTCTTTTTGAGAACTTACTTTTGATTTACTTAGATTGGAAGACCACTGTAGCGCTGGCCACCAAGAACAAAGTTTTCATTCACCAATGCTTCTATGCAAATCTCGCAGCAGAAATTCAACCAGTCATTGTATTCTTCAACATTTATAGTTCGGATTCAATCCAAGCACAGGTATGCAACTTTCAAAATGTCTATAAGCATGAGCCTCTCTTTAAACCACGTGCCTCCATGCCCCAAAGCAGAATATGCTGAAATCTGTGATGTACGTCGCAGAACAATTGGTGATGTTGCAGATCAATCTGGAAGAACTTTAAGAAAAATGTAAAAAACAATGTTTTCAGAATTGATGCTGCAGAACATTTCCAGTCAGCGGAGTGCTCGTTGCAGAACAATGCAAAACATTTGGCTTTGGGGCCTCCATGGACAGACCTTTACACTGTATGAGAACCTTTTACTTGACAGCACCATATCGAAAACTGTAGGCCTACATCTTTTCTTGCCACCAACTTCATCAGTGAATGGCAGGATGGCCATTCATAATTGTTAGCTATTAAGCCCATATTCATACAGAACTCTTCTCTGCCTTTTTGAATTGTGGATGGTGTAGAAACATTAAATCAGCGTGATCAACCATAACGCAGGGGGAAAACACTGTATGGAAAAAAATAACTTAAGCACTAAAACATAAAAACAATGGCTCGGAATAAGCAAAACGAAATATTAATGAGCTGGCATAGAACAGGTGACTCTGTGGCACCACCTATGTTTCAGAACCTGAAAGAATTATGCTGACGATACATGACTGTTTTGATGCAGCGGAAAATTTGACAACACAAAGAGGAACCATATATTATTAATTAACTGAATGTTCCGCAAACGATATAATATTCTGAAATTTATCACTACCTTTTATTGAAATGATTGAACTATAAATTCAATGAAACCTTGCTACAACGATATTGATATAACGAGAAATCCCTCTACAAGGATATTTTTTTCAAATACTGTTTGGATGACTCTGCCTTTTTTCATTTTAACAGCCGTAGTATTATCCCTTTTTTGGCGATTTTTTATCTTCAGCTAGGAAGATGTCCGAAAGCATGACTCTGTTTCATTCTTGGTGACTTCTCGTCATGCTTCCGGACATTTTTGTTGCCAAAGGAAAAAATTGCCTAAACGAGATTATATCACCAAAACGACTGTTCCCAAACAGTTCCGTTTTTAATATGTGACTATGTTATTTTTTTATTTGCTGGTACGATATAAGAAACAAACTGTTGTTCGCCGCATACATAGCCTTGCTATTGATTATGCACTAACTAAAAAGTGCCAGAATTCTTTTTTCCCCTATTTAATTATTTTATTACAGAAGTCTCCATTACTTCTCTTGCTGTCAACATCCATTCTTCCATTTCTAAAGCATGAATCAATGAAAGTTTTCGACGCTTGCTGTTTTTATCAACGTGTTCAATTTACGTTTCAGGTTCCATCATTCCAGCCGCAGGTCATGGATCTCTTCACACCTCCAGCTCATGGTCCTATGACACCAATGACTCCCATCACGCCATCATCCGCTGAACCGGGAATCGTCCCTCAGTTACAGTCAGTGTGGAATTGATTTCTTTCTCCTTTTTCGCTATTAATTGCTACAAATTATTTCTTGTTTATAGAAGATACGCAGAAACACTGGCTGTATGTAGAGGTGCTGATATTTGCTGAAAGGAAAATTCATCTTCATTGGTGACTCGGATTTGACTCGGTTTCTTGTATGCTGGACCAGAGCTCTACCCACTAAGCTATCAAGACCGAATATTTATTCCTTGGGCACGCTGAATGGCAGTGTGCATTGGAGATCAGGCATGTAGCTAGGCTGGGGCAACTTTGGCCCCCAAACCAAATGGGAGCCCCACAAAAAAAGTTGCATTTATATTTTGCATAATAATAACCCTTTCAAGGGGCGCCTCCAAGAAAAAGTCTGCCCCAAGGCCCTGAGAAGGCACACTGTGGCAACCATCACCTAATTTGTGTAAATGGCATATGGGCCACCAGATGGCGACATATATTTCTTTACATATTTCATGTTTTTTGTTCATGATGTGAATTTCAATCTACTAATTTCATGCATTCGGCTGGTAGGAGCCATTTTTAATCATTTAAAAATCACAAGGGTTTTAAATCAGAGTTTGGAGCATCTAAAATATTTCATACCTGTTGGCACAGGCCCTTAACTAGGCTGGGGCAACCATAGCACTATCCCAGGCCCTGAGCCAAATGAAGCTCCGCAAAAAATGTGGGCTGGAGAAACTACGGATTTTTCATCCTTCCTCCCACTCTCCAGATTTTCGCAGAAAATTAGATTTTACGCGAACTTTCACATTGTCTTTAGGGAAAACACCCATAGAGGACAGCCGTGGTCATTTGCATGGAGCAGCCATAAAAAAGTCTTGGTGACTGCATTTAAGCAACTGGCAAAGACGACTTTGTTTACATAGCGTTTATTGGCAATCATCAGGGGTATGACCTTGGTTGCCGAAATTCCTGTATAATCGTTATTGTATTCCATTAACAGCCGTGTGATATATAAACACAAGTTTTTTCGTCAGCAGCTTTGTATTTTGAAGTTTTTTAATTGTTTTCTCCAATTAAATATGTCTTCACAGAAAGAAAATATGAAACTGCTTTGAATAGTTCATATACCCAAGATTATCAATTGCTGATAGATAGCAACCACAAAAGGAAACATTTATGTACAGTATGTAGATGTGATTTCTTTATTTAGCATGGAAAGACTGACATGGAATCATATTTCTGCTTGGGGGGGGGGGCAAAGCAGAACCTGCGTTGGGGAAGGAATATAAATTTTTCTTAATTGATTTTAAAAAAATGTGTGAATTTTTTTTGATCGAGTCTGAGTTCGGGGGGGGGGGGGGTGTACCTCCTTCGGGAGAATCTCCGGATTTCTGGATTCCAAAAGTTGGCACGTCTGTATGTTTTTTCTGCCTTTGGACAAATTTAGCCTCTCTTTACCTGTTCATCTAATTTTCTTGACCACTCATCCCTCAAATTGGCCACTTTTGGCTATAGCCCACTTAGCCACACCCCCCATAAATATGCCCCAGTCTCTAAGTCACTCTTTTGGTTGCTCTCATACATTCTCTAAGTTGTTTTTATGGTTGCTCACTATGACTACTTTACTGCGCACCAACTCTGGTCATATCGCTTACGTCAATTTACTACTGATAGAGTTGTGGGTGTGTGTGGTTAGAGACCTTTCTCCTTAGAAAAAAACATTCTGCATTCATTTTGAGCATGGAGGGGACTTTGCAAGGGCATATTGAGCAGTAGTCACTTCGGGTTTGGTAGGGAAAGAACTAATCTATGTCCTTTTCCTGAAATTGAACCCACAGACATGATGGTCACTTTCATTAGGGTAGGAACTAGGGGGGTTCAAAAGGAACAACCGCCCTGGGTAACAAATTTAGGAGGGAGGGCAAAATCTATGTTTGCGCCCCCCCCCCCCACACCCACACAAACTCATTACTGCCCTGGCCTTCACAGTGGTAGATGACAATCTTACCACTGAGCTACTTATGCCTCAAACGACACCCAAAATAGTTGCTCACTGCTGCGGTTACCCATTCTATAGATCAACGGTTCTGAACCAGTGTTCCGCAGACTCTGTAGGGCTCCATGTGCCCTCTCCACAGGCTCTGCGGTCGCTCGAAGAATATATAAAAAAAGAGTTAATTTGAAAAAAAATAATTATAAATATTTTTAAATAATAAAAATAAATGAGTAACTTTGATGAATACATAAAAAATAGGCCTACGGGGCTCCATCATAGAAATTACATACCAAAAAAAGCTTCGTAAGTCAAAAAACGTTGAGAACCGTTACTCTAGGTCACTTCTTCAACCACTCACTGGCCTGACATCTTGCTCTTTATGTCACGCTTGGGGTTGCTCACATGTTTGTACACTCTGTCACTCTTGTAGTCGCCCATATGCATGCGCACTCTAGGCTACTCTTTTGATTGTTCATGTGCTTGCATACTCTTTTCCACTGTTGTGGCCACTCATGCTTACACACTCTTGTGGTACCTCAGTCTCAAACGGCGCCCCAAAGTTTGTTACTGATGGGGTTTTTTGTTCTCTCGGTCACTCCTATGCTCATACACTCTCCGAGTCACTGCTTCGGCCCCTCACTGACGTGTCACCTTTCTCTCTACATCACTCTTGATACCCCTCACACGCTTATGCACTCTAGGCTACTCTCTTGATTGTTCATGTGCTTGCACACTCTGTTGGTCACTCACTGACATTGACCCTCGATCTCTAGACGGGTAGATTTATGATTTTGCTATTGATTACCACTCAAATGTGCCACTTTGGGTTATAGACCATTAATCCTCCCCATAAATATGCCTCGGGCATAGACCCAGACTTATTTTCCCTTGTTTCATGCGAAGTAGAAACATTGTATCTTTTCTTAACTCCATCTATAGCCCTCTCCAAGGTGGCAACCAGTAGAGAGAAACTTTTACAAATACAAATACAACGCCACAACAGGCAAATTGCCCAATGAGGTGGCTGACTTAAGAGCATCATGGATGGATCCCGAGCCATTTTTTGGAGGCCCTACCTACTACTGCTACACCACACATGCACCCTCCCCCCGCGGAACCCCCCAATGAATCAAATGCACATAGCTCTTATCTACCATATACAGTTATTTAACTTAATTCCTATTAAATAATATAAAAGCTATTTAATTATTCCGTTCATTAACTCGATATTTTTATATTTCAGATGGAAATTTGTGTTTGAAGCCATTTTTCATTACATAATTATGATGTGAGGCTTGCTATGCTATTATTAATAATGGTCAAATTAACCAATAATGTTCTATGATGCTGATTCCATGTAATTTTCCAGGAATATTGTTTCGACAGTCAATCTCGGTTGCAAGCTTGATCTCAAGAAGATAGCTCTTCATGCGAGGAACGCAGAGTACAACCCGAAGCGTTTCGCTGCTGTCATCATGAGGATAAGAGAGCCCAGAACAACTGCGCTGATATTCAGCTCTGGCAAAATGGTGTGCACCGGTGCCAAAAGGTTTGTTGTCCAGTTATCTAACTTCTTTGTGTTTGTTCCCAATGGTCGATAGACCCTGGAGTGGTGTACGGTATAAAATTAAATGAAATGTGTTTGTTCCTATAACAATAGCGTAGCTGCCAAGATTCTAAAATTTCTTTTTCTCCATATCTCAGACTCCTGAAATTTTCTAATATCTTCCAGATTTTTAGTGATTGCACAAATCCTTACTTTGAGGGGTGGGGGGATTATTTTCAAATAATTCACCCTTAAAAACTCAATCGGTTGTTTTGTCCTTAAAAATGACATAGTTATGCACTATGTAAATTGTCACCATTGTGCCAAAATCACAAAAAATGTTAAATTTTGGCAGTTGAAAAGACAAAAGTTCTTGCCAAACAGCTAGAACCAATACAGCCTCTCAACAGTCGAATCATTGAAATAAATCATGTCTGCAATGATCATGCATCCTGTTGAGTCTGCATGTCCTGTTTTTGGACCCAATGAGGATTTTCTTTGTTGCTGTTATTTAATTTTAGTATAGTAATGAAACCCTCCCCAAGTTACTGCTACTTCAGCAATTTTATGCATTTTATGGGTAATTGGATTGGAACCAACAGAAACGTGCCTTTCTCTACGTACGGGAAAAAATCTGTTTTTTTGTTTTTTTTTTGCTGTCTTTTTAAAAAAAATTGAAGTCTTATCTTTTTTCCAGTGAAGAACAATCGAGACTAGCCGCTAGGAAGTATGCTAGGATAGTGCAGAAACTTGGATTCGAGGTGAGGCATATGGATGTTTTCTATCCCTTATACAGGGTGTTTAATGACTCAGTATCAGCTATAGCTTGATCTAACAACGGGAATGATATCAAACTTCATAATGGGGGAGGACTAATGGCAACATGGGAAGAAGGATTCTTGCAAACTAAAAATTGTATTTCTAAAACTCGCAGATGGGGGAAAGTGTGGTGCTGTGCAACGTGAAAAATGAGTTACAAAGACCAGATGAAATGAATTACAAAGGCAAAATTAAAGACTGGAATTAAGAAAGGCTGTAAGTGTCATTTTTTCAAAAATTGTATTTTATTTTTTCTCAAAAAAGAATGCAAGTTCCAACGGCAATGAAATAAAGCTGAAAGCTCCTTCAATTGGTTAGTTTGTTCATGCTCCCACTAGGTAGTGCTTGATGTATCTTCCAATACATCAGTTTCCCCTTTACATCAATTCTCCTCGAAATTTACATTGTGGTACTTAAACCTTTTTTTAATTCCAGTCTTCAATTGTGCTTTATTCGTAGCATTCACTTTCTCAACGAGGATGTCAACTACCTTCAATGTAACCATTATTCTCATGAATCCACACCTTGCAGTCTCTGCACAACATTCCTTACCGTTACTAGTACCAACAACTGTCCCCTGTGTGCGCGTCAATAAGCACTTGTTAGGTTGCTGGTGCCCCCTTTCTGTATTTACGTTAAAACATTAACAAAAAG
The DNA here is from genome assembly GCF_987345545.1 of Pholcus phalangioides. Lineage (NCBI taxonomy): Eukaryota > Metazoa > Arthropoda > Arachnida > Araneae > Pholcidae > Pholcus > Pholcus phalangioides. The sequence goes on from NW_028301613.1 coordinate 12,479,845, forward strand.
TACAATCACAGTTGTAACTAATAAACCTAAACACAGGGTGACCATAATTTTTATTTAACTATTAAATATTTTAGAAATTAAATTTTAAGCAAAATGAATTAAATATAAACAAATAAATAAATATATTATAAACATGTAATATTAACCTATTTTGTTGTTCATGATCTTGTCTGTCAATCCGAATATCCCACAGATAAGTCAACTACTTTTTTATCTCGACTCCAACTAGTTCAAAACTTCTCTCTGACTAACTCTAAGAAACTTTCCCTAAAATTCCCTTTTTGGGGAAGATCAAATGCCCTCTTTAACTTCTTGGCCAATCGAGAAGAGCGTGCTTCCAAGAAGGCAGCTGACAATGATAGGAATTCTGATTGACCTTCAGCAGATACACACCTGAGAAAAGAGTCAGGAGCTGACATCTACAATATTTCCCAAGTAGAATAGAGGCAAATATTGCCAAATAGAAGTACAATAGTTGCCAAAATAGAATAGAGGAAAAACAAGTTAGGATGGGTAGTTTAAGACATTGAGAAGACTGCCTCGGCCAAAGTTCAGAAGTGCATGTGGCTTCTGGGAAAGTATACAAAGTCAGAAAAGAGAAAAGAACAAGTGGCTTAAGCTGACAGGAATCTGACAGCAGAAAGTGAGTAATTGGAAAAGGTTTACAAAGAAGAAAATTCATTGTGAAGAAAAGAAAAAAATATGTCAGATAATATGGGAGGGAAAAGATTGTTGTGGCATCTCAATTAAAAGGGTTTAATTGCATCCCAACACACTGTCGCAACATCTTTAATTGTCTGCTCTAACACACCAATCTCTGTCCTCTGTCAGCCGAACTATAAGTGATTCAGTTTCTTATTCAAACTTTAAAATCATGAATTTTAAAACATCAGTTGAAAGAGGGTTTTTACTTTTTTCTGCCGCAGTTTCTATACTCACGAATTCGGACAGATGCATTGCACTGGTGAAGATAAAACAATTTCACCAGTAATGTGCTGTGGTAACATAAGATATTTTGAATGCTGATCTTTGGAATGTCTTTTGGACTTTTACCCATGTCTTTAAAGCCCAAATTATTGGCAATGTTATTGTCTATGTTGGCGTGAACTTGCATTTTGGATTTTTATCTTTATGAAAATTCTTAATTATGTAGACTAAAACAGAGCCACATTCTCTTTCTCCCCCCCCCACCAAGTTTAATGTTATTCTGGTTGTTAGATAGAGCTACAGGTGACTCAGAGTAGTGCCAGTCTACTAACACCCTGTATTGAAACTTCCAGCATCATTGAAACTTCCTCACTATCGAATATTGTTTTTGAAAACAAAAAAAGGATAGAGTATAACTCTATTACTTTTATATTTTTTCAGCATAATCTCAACTTTCTTGCTATCAAATTTTGGTTCCGAAGAAAGTTATAGAGTTGTATGAGGTTTGTTCAAAAAGTATCTGACCATTATTTTTTTGCATGAACCAGTGAAGTTGGGGAGACAAAGTTTGGCGTATATAATGTATAATATATAATCCTAGAATCCTGCCGGCAGAAGCTGCCAGTCACCAGCAGACAGCCGATGAATGAGGAAGTGTCAGTGAGCACTGTCACCTTTTTTTTCAACTAAATGGCAAGAAAAACTTGAACAGCGCCAAACATTTTTTACTACGTTAAATTCTGTGTGAACCTTGGTGATTCCCAAGTGGAAACAATCTGCAAAATTCAACAAACTTTCAGAGATGAAGAAATGGGCAACACATCGATTAATCTTTATTCTTTTCATATAGTGTATGTACCAAATCAGATGAGTTCTGAAATTGTTTAACACGAAAATATGGCTACAATAATCATGTTGTACCCTTTTGAAATTATGGCGCTTGATTTATTATTTTTCAGACTTGTTCTAGTTTTCTCACCATTGTGGATAACACTATATTTGCTAATGCCATTTTTTTTCAGGCAAAGTTTCTTGATTTCAAAATCCAGAACATGGTCGGAAGCTGTGACGTCAAATTTCCAATCCGTTTGGAAGGTCTTGTTTTAACGCACAGTCAGTTCTCAAGGTACAAATGCGTTAGGATAATTCTCAAGGTCAAAATTTTTATACGTGAACACACTTTCAATACAAATTTTGTTATCAATTTAGAGAGATATAGATGGCTTTTTTCTCAGCCAGAGATATCAAGGAAACAGTTATTTTCCGGATATTATGCTGAGGCAGATTCATGTGTCTCCAGTGGTGTAGATGGTAGCATGCTTGCCCGGTATGCAAGAGGGCCTGGGTTCGAGTCCCGGCGGAGACGTGATGACTTTTCTTTCCGAGCTCACCTCAGCATAATATCCGGAAAATAACTGTTTCCTTGACCTTATCAATTGTTACCAGGAAAGCAGCCAAAAGTAGGAAAAGTTGCCAATTACCACACTGATCTCTGAAAAGAATTACTAGTGACTGGAAAGCGCTACTGCAAATTGCTAATGATTGAAATTGTAATTTTACAGTGACTATGTTCAAAATATGAGATGAATATTTATAGTCGTAATTATCATACAAGTAATATAGTTTGTAAGTAAGGGAAATAATCTTTGATTTCATTAAAGCCAGGTTTTCCTAGGAGCAGGCTTCTACAGCGTGTGCTGCATAAAAACACTGATTGGTCAAACAACCTGAATTTCAGGTTTTTAACCTATCTGTGTTGGTACAGCTCGTCATACAATGTGAATGGATTAGATCAGCATTTCCCAACCTACGGTCCACAGACCACTTTTGGTCCACAAAAATAGGACAGAGGGTCCTCATGCAGACTTGAACATTTATTTCTTATTAACCCATTAAAGACGACTGATTTTTTAAAAAGAAGAAAAACACTGAGTGGAATCACTCCCACCATTTATTGACAAAGAAAAAAATTAAAATCGAATGGCAATTTTCTTACCAACCAGTGTCAATAGGTTAAGTGGAAAACTACTCAAATTATATGCCACAAGTATTTGTAATATTCCTGCAAGTTAAAACAAAAAATTTAATTTAGTGGTCTGCCCCGTTGTTTCGTACATTTTACTTTAGTTCAGAAAAGTTGAAAACTACTGGGTTAAAGCAAGCGCTTTAGTTTAAAACTAGCTTATACACAGTCCTAATTGTCTTATGACTGCCCTATTTTTTATGATGCTCATATATGCCTTCCTGTGAAAAAAAAAATACAGTACATTGTTTACGTTATCTGTACACAGCGTAACACCTGGGTTGATGTGGGGTGCCATAAAATTTGCTGCCAAAACTGATTATTGCCAGAGAAGCATTTATACCCTGGTGATATGTTACTGGTATTTCATGTGTAATGGTGGACCATCCATCCAGTAATATTGCTCCAACAAGATAACACATATCCATTTGTTGTGAGTGCCTTAGCAATGTAAATATTCCTGCAACATGATACCTTGCTCAGCCTGTTCACCAGACCCTCACCTATTGACAACATCTAAAGTATGATGGGGTCCACAAACTGAAATGCCATCAGAATCCATCATCAATTTTAACAGATTTGGAGCATTGTCTTTCTGAAATATAACATGATACTTTCCCAATAGTGCATAGGGCCATCTATTTCAACCCTTTTGCAATGCATTCAAGCTTGATTGGAGCACGAATGCATCATACAAGTTGGAGATACTTTTCTATAAACCATGAAATAGAGCAGGAGTGCACAACCTCCAGCCTGCGGGTCAAATAAGGTCCATCGAAGGGTTACATCGGGCCTGTGAATATTGTTTTGGTAGGAAAGTATTTATACACTGACCATATTCCCTTGATAAAAATACAGTAAATCAGATCCATACAAGACCTTATCAATTTAGAGAGATATAGATGGCTTTTTTCTCAGCCAGAGATATCAAGGAAACAGTTATTTTCCGGATATTATGCTGAGGCAGATTCATGTGTCTCCAGTGGTGTAGATGGTAGCATGCTTGCCCGGTATGCAAGAGGGCCTGGGTTCGAGTCCCGGCGGAGACGTGATGACTTTTCTTTCCGAGCTCACCTCAGCATAATATCCGGAAAATAACTGTTTCCTTGACCTTATCAATTGTTACCAGGAAAGCAGCCAAAAGTAGGAAAAGTTGCCAATTACCACACTGATCTCTGAAAAGAATTACTAGTGACTGGAAAGCGCTACTGCAAATTGCTAATGATTGAAATTGTAATTTTACAGTGACTATGTTCAAAATATGAGATGAATATTTATAGTCGTAATTATCATACAAGTAATATAGTTTGTAAGTAAGGGAAATAATCTTTGATTTCATTAAAGCCAGGTTTTCCTAGGAGCAGGCTTCTACAGCGTGTGCTGCATAAAAACACTGATTGGTCAAACAACCTGAATTTCAGGTTTTTAACCTATCAGCATTTTCACGCTGCACATGGCTCAGAAATTCTACTCCTATTAAAACCCAGCTTAAAGGGAAAAAAATTCAAATGAGAGCTGCATTGAAAATATGAGGGCATTTTTATAAAATATTCGGGGTGACCAAAATTACATGGGAGTTCTCAGCCCCCCACAAAATTAAAGTTTGACGATTTCATGTATATGAATTCTGATGCACTTTCAATTTTTTTATTGTAACTTATTTTCCTTCTAGTTATGAGCCTGAGCTTTTTCCTGGTCTCATTTACCGTATGGTGAAGCCGAGGATTGTCCTACTTATATTTGTTTCAGGGAAAGTCGTTTTAACAGGTGAGTCTTATCGTTATTTTAATTAATTATTGAAAAACTAAAAAATAATATCATTAATAACAGATGCAGTTTGCGTAGAGGTCCTGGGAAGAGTGCCAGTCATATTTGACATGCTTGCCAAGCTATATTGTTATGATTTGTAGGTTGTTTACGTTTTCATTAGTGTTGAACTGTTCTTATAGGTAATGAGGTTCATCTTAAGAAGGTTGGGAAGAAGAGGAAAGCTTGAGTAATTTGTTTTAAAATGGCTTAAAATATTAAGAAATCTGTCTGTGGAAAGTTTGCAAAGATATGGCAACACCTGACTCTTAGTCAGCAACCAAGGGGCTCGCTCTGAGTTATGTGGCCTCTTTTTGTCATTGGCTATCGATATAGGGGGGCTGAGTGCTTGTCCCTCCTCCCAAAGAGGGATGGAGTTGGTTTACAAGAGAATTGTTGACAGTATGTATGTGGGGGGGAGAGCACTTGTGATCTCTGCAGGCCAATCATGATAACATACTAGAAACATCTGCTACAATATTTCACAAGGGGGGGGGGGGGAAGGACAGCTGAAAGCCACTCTCATAGCCCCATGCTCCTATTTATACCCTCTGGCGAAACAGTTCTAAAATATTCCAGGACTAGAATTTTCATCTGTGATGAGTGGTTTTCAAATTTGCATCATGAGTACCCTGCTCGTGGAGTTACTTTTTTTTAAAAACTGTTTTTGGTGCTGATAAGGTTTGTAAGCAAGGCATTCAATTCAGCAGTTATCCTTTTCTTATTCAGTAGTTACCCTTTTCTTTTTCAAATTTTGAGGTGCAAATGCGAGCCAGTCCTTTCCATTTGAAAAAGTTTCCACTGAGAGCACACAGACCTTCAACATGATACTTATATAACATGAAAGCTCAAGCATTTACCATATCCACTTTAAAATCTGCAAGACAGATGGCATCTTATAGCTTCCAAAGCTCTAGCAATGACACTGATGGCATCTGTGAAGTTCATCCATGACTTTAATACGTTTTGTGCATTTGCATCTTCTTCGATTGTTTGCACACTGTATTGTAACCAGGCGTGTGTGCACTTGAAGTTTTTTTTTTTACTTTTGCTTGGAGGAAACTGCGGGCTGATTGCATTATTGTGACTTTGAGGGGCTGACTCATAAACAAAGGCCACCATTTCTGAAGCGATTGTGTCCTTGGAAAAGGCCAAGGAAATGGAGGTGCATTGAGTAATGTTTATGGTGAGCCATAAATGTTCACATAACATCCGATCAAGCAGCTAAATTCTAGATGTTGAGTTGGAAGGCATATGTGTGTTCGGGAGCATAACCAAAGAACTTTGAATAGCTTGTCTTTACTGTCAAGGCACCTTCTTACTTCCAGAAAGAAACATTGTTTAAACCAATCCTAGAAAAGTCTAAGCTTTTCTATTGTTCATAATTAATATCTTGTTCCGTTACAGAAATTAGCACTGCTACAATGTTTTCTGGAAAAATTGAAAATGAAATTGCAAATGGAAAAACCGTGAATATTGAGGGCCAACTTTACACTCGCACAATACATTCTGACATGTACCGATTCGTTAAAAATTCTGCAAAGAAGTGTGTATGAGGTGCATATACAGTTTAGTAGTAGTCTTTTAGCTGTAGTCTTCTTATTTTTGCTCTCAAATAAGAGCGTACTAGAGCTTCTCCTGTGGTTGAACAAGTACGCAGAAACTAGTTCAAAGGAGAACAATAAAACATGAAGGAAGTTCTGGACGTTGAACAAGGACAAGAATGAGAGAGGTTTGTCATTTTATCAGGATGTGTTTCACCGACTATTCTGTGTTATCAACAGTATTAGAACTGCATTAGCCAACTGTAACATGTTTGCCAATGCCACCAATTTTATGATGTATTAAGCATTATTTACATGGTTTATTTGGATTGCAGACTTGTCAATCATTTTCAGGGTACATTTGGCTGCTGAACAATTTATTTTCAGATTGCAATGCTGCATTGAGTGTTATGCAGAGTAGACTGTGTGGCAGCATGTCATTAGTGTAGTAAGACAGTCTTTCATGGACTTGTGGTCTGAATGATGCTTCCGTAGTCAGTGGTGTCTTAACAGATGGTTCCAACAAGAGCCCAAGTCAGAAGTTTTTAAATAATATGCATTTGCAAACAACATATATATATATATATATATATTAATTTAGTCTTTCATTTAAATAATGAGTATTTTAATTAAATAATTAAAATTCTTCTGTCTGGGCCCCTGAGCTTGTTGATGGCCCTCAGTAAGAGAAACAGAACCGTTGACACAGTTATGGTCTTGTAGCTCTCGAGACACAAGGGGAGTAAACAAATCTTCATATAGACTAGTGCTTGCCTAGGAGTCGTTGGTTTATATACCACTTGTATTGTGAAAAATATCTTATTCAAAAGATCAAAACCTGTAAAAAGAACGGAAATTTTTGCTTGTAATGCAAGTCATCACTTGTTTATTGAGCCAAATTTCATTCAAAAGTTTTTCTCATCTTGCGTAGCACTCATGAACCAAGTTACTCCTAATCCAAAGTTTGCATACACATTTTTGTTTGAAAATATTCGATGTTTATGAAAGTTTCGCTGCACTTCTTGAAATGCATTGTAATATTTTCCCCTCTTTGTATAATTTTGTTTTTTGCAGGTGCCAAAGTACGCTCGGAGATATACGAAGCGTTCGACAACATCTATCCTATCTTGAAAGGTTTCAAGAAGCAGTAATCATCACAACACACACAATCATGAACTGTCCTATTTTCTAGCATCATATAATCATGTGAATAAACGCATTTTCCTCTTTGTAATAATTTTTATTTTAAAATTTTAATACTTTTGGCGCAACTGAGGATATGGAAGTAGTTGCTTTATATTTCTAGATCTTTGAATGCCAAATTGACTGAGTAGTCATGTCATTCTTTTTAGGAAATCCCTGATTTTACTCTGCGGTCAGAGCAATGACAGGTAGATAATTATTCGTTATGTTTTCAGTCATGTGATTTATGGGTCATCATTGCTAATAGTTGAAGGCAGATTTATGATTTTGCCACCCTTCTTCCATTCTAGGTTAATTTTCTTTACCACTCATTCCTAAAATTTGATTCCTTGGGCTATAGCCTGCTTAGACCCTTCCTGTCAACATGACTCTGTCTCTAAGTCACTTTTTTGGTTGCACATTTTAATGCATAGCACACACTTTTAGTCAATCCTTTGATCACTCCCATCCTAACATACTCTCCATGTCTCATGTGTTTGCAGACTTTCTTAGTCCCTGTTTGGGCCACTCACAGACTTGGTTTTTTGCCATCTAGGTCACTCACAGGTTTGCACACTTTTTCGTCCTTTTGGTCTTTCACAGACCTGATGGTTTGCTCTCTAGGTTATTTTGGTCACTCATCTTGTCCCCCACTCTAAGCTGAGGTATATTTATTGTTTTACCACCTATGGGGCATGGTAGCCTGTTCGATAAGATGCGCACCTGAAGTACCAAAGGGTGTTTAGAGGTGTCGCGAGTTCGATACCCGGTTCGTCCTTGTCAGAAAACTTTCCTGACACAGGGGTACAACAAAAAAAGTGACTTGACCGCAGCAAAAAATTGCTACCGCAGGGAAACCTCTCAATGAGTGTAAAAAACAAGCCTGCCGTTCGGAATTGGCAATAAATTGTAGGACCGGACTAATTAGCCCTCGTGTGCAGAAAATGACCGTGGTGCGACAAAAAGAATCAAATGTGGGGCTATACAAATTTTGCAGCTTTTTCTCACTCATCATTTTCTTGACTACTCATTCCTTGAATTCCTACTAACCCCTTCCCATCCCCGGAAAATAGTCTCTGCTAATAGTAGGGAAAATGTTAAAGCTTTTAATTATGTAACTAAAGTTGCCAACAGTCAAGGTCGTAAGGTTCACATATCATAATTACAACATTCATTGTGACTTTTGCAAATGTTTAAAAACAACTTGCTAAACATTGTTGGAAAATGACAAGTTTATTGCGCTTCGATTATTACAAATATGAAGAAGAAAAAAGAATTCATTGGCCACAAAACTTGCCATGACACATGGCACAAATTACATTTCAACACAGAATAACGCCCATCAATGACGACGACACATCACAGCTAAATAAAAGATTTTCGTGAAATTTCATTTTTCTTTATGAAATTATTAAAATGTTTCAATAAGTACGAAGCGTTAATGCTTGTTTTTTGGAACCGTCAAGTTGCAAATTGGTCAGAAGATTATGGCATCACACAGACATTAATCAGAAATTCATGAGCATTGATTGGCAACCAAAAGTTTAGCACACGATGGCTTAGATAGCATAATAATACCACTTTAATCTTGCCCCTCTGGATTGGATAGTAAGTTGAAACACAAACATGTGATACTCCAGTGTACAGCCCCTTTCATGTGGAGCTTTTAGCACACAGGACTGGTGGATATTGTGTTACACTGCAACCATGGATGTAACAGTTGTGGTCACTTGTCGAGTTCACTTGGCTATTATAGCAATACACTGATCATCAGAGGGGTTGGTGACGCTTGGGCCACCGTTTGACTTGTTTGGAATTATTTCCATGATATCGATATATTGCTATGGTAGCCAAGCAAAATCAACAAACACAATCTCTACTACTGTTGCATCCGGGAGTTGGAAAATTTGCCTCCAACATTCTGCTCTGGATGGGGCCTGTATGAGTGACCAAGCAGATAAGTCACTAGTGACCCAAGTGATCATTTGAGTGACTATATGAGTAATGTAAGTATTTTGTATGGACACCCTTTTTCTAGGGCCAAGTGAGTGTGTGTCTTTCACCAAGTCAAATGGTTACTCAACTACTCACTCGGCCATTCATACTACTTTACAGCACAACAACTCCAGTCGTATATCGCCACATGGCAATTTCCAATTGGTAGAGCTGGGTGGGAAATGAAGGTGTCATCTATCGGTAGTCGCCCCAGGCTTGATAGGTAAAGAGCTTTTTCTGATAGGTTTTGGCTGGATTCAAACCCATGGACCTTGATGGCAACCTTCATAATGGAAGACGAGCATCTTACCACTGCGCCACTCGGGCGCAGTCATTCATACTGTTACTTACTTGGTAACTTATAGTCACTCATCCACTGAATTGGCCTTGTCCAAGATGGAGTGTTGGGTACAAAATGATGGGGTTGTTTATAAACCACACACACACACAATGCATCCATGGTTGCAGCATCATTCAGTAAGACAATATCTTCCAATACTGTGTGTCAAAGGCTCTACATGAAAGGACTGTATGCCAGAGTACCTCTTGTTTGTGTTTGTTCAATCCGGGAAGGGGAAAGGTCAAAGTGGTGTCATTATGTTATAAAGCCGTCTCATGCCATTTGGTTGCTAGTGTACTTGTCGATTTCCATGTCTCAAACACAACATGGCAACTTGGACGAGTCAAATGCAATACACATACACAATTGGCTTGTGCTTGTCGATGTAGATAATAATATGTACAATATACGTAATACCTAGGCTACTCGAATGCATTACAGGTGCGCAGACTTAAGACACGAAACAGTATAATGATAGTAATAAAAAGCTACCGTGACAACTTTTTGTATAAAACGAAACACACGCACACTGGCAGTTCCTTGATTTCTGAGCGAGACAAAAGTTTCATCCACTCTTGGAAGTTATAATATGCAATTCTCATAATGGTTACGAAGAGTCATCACTGTTTCGGTCTAGCTACAGGTACATCCCAAGGTATGTCATACGCATCATCCGAAGGTATACCTGGAGGTCCGGCTACGCCTTGGCCACCCACTGGCGTCTGGGGCGGGATGTAGGGCTTGTGAGGCAGTGTGTAGTAGGCCTCAGCATACAGAGACACACGAGCTGTAAATATTAGAAATAATATGTGATATATTGTGTGAAAATTTGACAAATATTACAGTGAAACCTCACTGCAATGATTTATGGAAAATTCATTGGCGGAAAAATCACTGACAAACAATTAACTGGCAAAAGTTCATCACCAGTGTGTGTGATTGAATGAGCAAGTGAGTAACCATATGAGACAGTTTTAGTCAATGACTCACTCATTTGCTCACTCACTCGATCCAATCACTCTTTTTCTTGCTCACTCACTCACTTCCACATTCAATCAATCGCTCATTTGCAAACTCACTCAATCACTCACTTTTTTACTTGCTCATCCACTCACTTGCTGATTCGGTCATTTGTTCACTTTTTCATTCACCTGCTGACTCACTAATTTCCAGACTCATCAATTCCTCCCCTTCTCATTCACTTATTTGCTCACTCATTTTTTCGCTTGCTCATTGTCATTTGTTCACTTGCTCACTCATGAACTCCCTCACTCTCTTACCACACTTTGTTCATCTATTCACGTACTAACTTCCAGACTTGCCAATTGCTCATTTTCAAACTCACTCATTTGTTCACTTGCTCATCCACCTTCTCAGTAACTCGTTCACATATTTACTCACTTGCTCGTTCACCAACTCCCTTGCTCATTGACTCACTCACTTGTTCAGTCACTCATCTGCTCGCTCCCAGACCTGCTCATCTATGACCTCCCTATGTGATTTTACCAATGAATTGTTTGTCTGTAAATTTTCCTTCCAGTGAATTGTTGTCAATGAGTTCTCCACGTTAGACACACTACAACAAATTTTTTTTTTTTTGGTCCGCAAAGTATTGGTTGTATTGAGATTTCACTGTATTTCGTGCCATAAATTGAACGTGGCAACTATCCTCGAAAGAAATTCTAGGATAGCAATCGAACATGGTCATGGTTTCCTTACCGGCTTCCCTCTCGTCTCTGAATTGAGCTTTCTTAACCCAGACCCAAGCGACGACGATCACTATCACTATGATGACGATAGATGCCGCCACTGGCACGATGAAATGGAGCTTCAGGTAATATGGTGTGTCGCCGCTGACGCTCACTATCGATGGAGTAATCGCTTTACCTGGAAAAAATAATGGGGCATTACAACAAAAATGTATTTTGTGGTCACCATTGCTATCTAGAACATTAATGCTCAACCAATGGCACTTAGTCATCTGGTGAGGCCCACGGCACAACTCCTCTCAAGTGGCCCGCTGCAGATTTCGCAAATTCACTCGAGCGGCACAGTTACAAATCACTCCATGGCCCTCGCCACGTAACTCGCAGCATATTTACAGATGACCACGACACAGTTCTGTAGCACTTAAATAAGCGTCCTGTGTCACAATTTCGGATCATTTAAGTGACATGAGGCGCAGTTCCAGGCCACTTAGATGGCCCACAGCATATTTACAGATCATTCAAGCGGCTCGCGGCGCATTTACAGATCACTTAATTAAGTGCTCTGGAACAGCTCTGCAGGTTATTTAAGTGGCCCGTGACGTGTTTTCAAACCAATCAAGTAGCGCGCACTGTCCTAAAGCTCGAGCAAGGGTGCTCAACCTTTACGAGAGTGCGGGCCACCTCAATGATTAGAAAATGCGCCGCGGTGACTTAAGTGACCAGCAACACAGTGTCCAAGTCACTTAAATAATCTGTAAATATGCCGCGAGTCACTCAAGTGATCACGGAAGCGTGTCGCTCGATTCATTTTTACAAAATTAGGTTTTGACGTCACGGGCCACATCAGATGACTCCGAGGGCCACGGGTTGAGCACGTAATAATCTAGGATAAGGAAAAACGAAGAACAGGAATTCGCGAATTTTACCTTCGGTGAGCAGCGTCAAGGTGTCGCTTGGATCGCTGACTCCAGATTCGCTGTAGGCCGTCAGATACACCTGGTACTTGGTACCGCTCTCCAGAGTGGTCAGCCTGTACCTGCGGTCCTTGGACGGCACGTGGACGCTGTGCCAACTTCCCTCCGATCCGGGTCTGTAGTAAACCATGTAATCTGCGTGTGGAGGGGGGTGGGGGGACATTTCATGTCAACATGGTAATCCATCTCAACTGTTTTCCAAGAAAGAAAAAGAGCACTGTGTGTGGTATACTTACGTGTGAAAACATTCTCTGGAAGGTCTTTGGGATGTTCCCATTCCAACAGGGCTGACGACTCGGCTGTCTCAGACACGTACAGGTGAGGTGGCTTCAAGCTGTCTGTTGGGAGACACAAACAAAAAATTTACGCTTTACATTAATTTTACATGCAAAACACTATTGATAGCGTAAGTGTGTTCTGTTGTAGGCCGCCCCTATCCCATTCAGGACTAGGTTTCTTGACGACCTCATTTCTCAAGTTTTCCGCCCTGGGCTATGTATCCCTTTCAGGCCCCCCCCCCCCTTGTAAATACTGCCTCTGTCTCTAAGACGCTCCACTCTTTCGGCCACTCACATGCTGGCACACTTTCTTGGTTGCTTAATGACCTGGTCCCTCACTCTCTAGGTCACTGTTTCCGTCACTCATGATTGCACACGCTCTAGGTCACTTTTTTGGACACTGACTGACCAAAATGACCTTGCTCTCTCAGTCACTCGTTTTCTTGCACACTCTCTCACATGCTCTCTCGGTCAGTCTTTTGGTCACTCATTGATCTGATTCCTCTCTTTTGTTCGCTCACCAACTTGGTCCCTTGCTCTCTAGGGCACTCTTTTAGTCTATCATTGATTTAATCCCCTCGCTCTTTAGGACAGGTCACTCTTTTGGTAATTTATATGCTTACGCACTGTTTTGGACACTCTTTTACTCGCTCATTGATCACTCGATCCCTTTTTTTTTTGGTCGTTCACTGACCTGGTCCCCCTTACCTTTAAGTCACTTTTTTGACATTTACATGCTTGTAAACTGTTTTGGTCCCTCACTGACCTAATCCCTTACTCTTCAAGCCAATCTTTTGGTCATTCACATGCTCGCACACTGCTTTTGTCACCTACATGTTTGCACACGCTCTAGATCACTCGTTTGGTCACATATTGACCTATGAAAGACTGGGTCACACAGTGAGTAAATCCGCCTTTGTCTAGTCTAGACAAAGGCGGATTTATGGGGTTTTGCCGCCCTCTCCCATTCTAGGCTAATTCTTCTGACCACTCATTCCACAAATCTGGCGCTTCTCTGAACTTAACGCCCTGGGCTAAATACCCGCACCCTCATCCTGTAAATACGTTACTTTACGTCCTGCATGTGTTACTTTACGTACCTTTGTCGGATGTCTCGACCAGAAGCTCGTGAGATTCCGGACCCGAACCGGCAGAGTTGAAAGCCTTGACGACGACGGCGTACCTCGTGGCCTTTTGAAGCCTGGACAGCCTGTAATCTGCAGACTGGGACCTACCGGCCGGTACCGTGTGGAAAGCGTAGGGTTCCGTCGACTGGTGGCGCTTGTGGCCCACGTAATAGCCCAGGAGTCGGCCGTTCCAATGCTCGCGTGGGGGAGCCTGCCCACGAAAATAACAAAAATTGCATGATTTGATTCATAAATAACAATCGCAAGATTTGCACAAAATGATTCATTTTGCTGTTCATGCGTTATATCAATGTGTCGCAAATATGTACGTGTTTCATTACGGGGTTGCTGCGCGCACAGGTTTTATCGGTGTCGTTTCGTGCGCGTGTTTAACAAGCGCGTCGCTATGTGCAGATATTCATTAGTGCGTCACGATGTGAGATTCGTGTTTCGCGATACGCCCGCATTTTTGTGGTGCGTTGCAACATGCACAAGCTTTACCAGTGCCGTTGTGCGCAGGCGTTTAATCAACGTGTCACTCTGTAAGTACGTTTTTCCAGCGTGACGCCATGTGTGTGCGTTTAATCGGTGTGCCACAGCATGCACGCATTTCAACAGTGTGCCAATCTGTGCACATATTTCATCAGTGTCGTTTTGTACATGCGTTAAATCAGCGTGTCAACCAGGGTGTGTGTTTAATCAGTGTGCCACAGTATGCACGCATTTCATTACTCTAGTTTTGCGCACGCATTTAATCAGCGTGTCGACCTGCACACATGTATAATCGAGTTACCATTTACATACATTTTTTCAATGTGTTGCCATGCACACAATCAGTGTTGCCGCAAGTTCCGCAGTATGCACACATTTTATCAGTGTAGTTTTGTGCACGCATTTTATCAGCGTGTCCCCATGCGAATGTTTTTAGTTAGCGTGTCACAGTAAGCACGCATTTTAATAGTGCGTTGTCGTGTACGCAGGTTCAACGAGTGTCACAATGCGCGTGAATATTTGAATAGTGTGCCACGGTATGCAGTGTCGTTTTGTCCACGCGTTTAATCAGCGTGTCTTCGTGTGCAAAAGTTTCATCACTGTGTCGACCTGTGCACACCATAGGTGGAGAAAGACTTGAAAGTCTGGGGGGCACGGTCATTATTGCTGGATGATGTCAATTCATATATATATACACACATATACATTAGGTCAGACGACTCCATCTTTGACGCTGGGGGTGGTGCACACGTATCAGCGTGTCGCCATGTGTGTATATTTTGTCAGGGTTTTGCCATGTGCACGGTTTTATCAGTGCTGTTTTATTGCACAAGTTTTATATCAACGTGTCGCCGTAAGAGCAGCAGTATGCACGCATTTTATCAGTGGGTCATAGTGAGCACACGTTTTATCAGTGTGTTAACACGTTTCAGCAGAGCGTTTGCCATGTTTGACCAACTTTTGGGAATGCGTTTGTCTGTCGCTATTTTACATTATTGCATATCTCAGTATGTGTGTGTGTGTGAGCGCATTTAGCAGAGTGTTGTATACATATTTATGAATACATTCAGTATTAAAATAAATTAAAAAGTATTAAATACGGTATACACAAGTACTATTTCAAAGGCAAATAATTAAAATACTGAAAATGATTGGAAAAAACTATTATATTAAATCAATTTTAAACATTGTATAGGTATTTATTTTAATTAAAAATAAATTGATAATCAAAATTTTTTTTAAAAATTTTATTGTGCACAAAATATTGATTATTAAAGAAATTTCAAAATTAATACCTAATTCAGTTTCAATAAAAATAGACGAGTGTTTAGTGTGAATCTGTGTCACTAGGTGGCAGGTCGATCACCGGATGTCCTTTCCCTCCATCTCTACCACGACCCTGACTTTTTTTTCCCCCTATTATTATTGTAAACATCTGCTCTTTAACTTTTCCTCTTAATACTCCATATTTGGCGCTTTATCGCGAAAGAAGAAACTTTTCGCTGTCTTACGAAGTATACGGTGTTCGGGGTGAGATGCAATGTTTTCAACAGCGACAGCAAGTTTTACTCGCCAAGGTCGTTCTTCTCTTGGCGTGTTTTTCCGAGAAGGGTGTATGCCGAGTTCATTCGAAACTCGGCAACCCCCTCGTCCCCATTCACATGCTTATGGCGTGACTCAAATGTCGCTGCATTAAATGGCCTGTGGAGTCACTATCCATGGGGGAGTCACGTGGCAGCTTTAGCCGGCCGATTTTTGGCGATTTAATTTCGGTATAAATTGTTATTGTAGTTGTTTCAATTTGTTTTTCTGAAGAAAACAAGAGAGAAATATGTTAATCAAATAAAAATTGAAGAAAGTGGAACTTTGTGACGTCAGTGAGATTTCCGAAATTTGTGAGTCACGTGAGTGGTCCGTGGTTTTTAAAGGAAACGTCTCGTTTATTAAAAGAACGTGAGGAAAAAAAATATTGCACGTTACCAGAGGCGTTCAAGGAACGAATATTCTCCGGGGCTCCCCTGCCCGGAATATAAATTTTTGAAAATATGTATTCGAAATATAGGAAGGGAGGGGAGACCCCCCCCCCCTTCTCCAAATTATTTCAGAATTATCGAAAATCCGGAACTAATAAGAGGAATTATTTCGTGATGGAAGAAATCGAATCAAAAAATTCAGAATTCAATAATTAATAATAATAATCAAAAAAAGTCCCACACAATTCAGGAAATTATTTCAACAATGAATTTCAAAGAAACTAATTATTTCGGAATTAATGGAAGAAGTCCGTTCGGAATTTACAGCGAGACACATTCAAAATTGATAAAAGAAACTATTTTCATAATTCATAATTAATGAAATAATTTTCAAGTTAATGGAAGAAATTATTTCAGAATTCATGGAAGAAATTTAAAAACAAAATGGTAAATTACAGTAAAGCCTCAATAAGTCGGCACAATGGGCGGAGATACGGGGGGGGGGGGCATTTCCCCCAGCGTCAAAGGCAGGGCCGTCGTAAGAGCATCATGGCCCCCCGGGCCAAGTGATTTTTTGGGGCCCCACCTGGTTAATTCTAGAAAATTTCAACCATATCTCATTTTTGTGGGGCCCTCTCTTTTTGAGGCTCTCTTGAGGCCCCCGGGTGGGCCCATGCGTTAAGACGGCACTGGTCTAAGGTGGAGTCGTCTGGTCTAATGTATATATGAATTATCATTATCATCGTGCCCCCCCCCCCTTAGACTTCCAAGTCTATCTCCGCCTATAGTCGTCACCTCATGTTATCGAACGGATTACAACTTGAGCGAAGTGCCGTCAGCTTCAATGTGCAGTGTTGTGAAAATTATTATGGTAAGATATTCTGGTATACTTTGATTTTATACCAGTAATTTTCAATTTAGACTAATCAGAGCAAACTGTCAGAATAGTTAGCTTTTCTTCACAACAGAATTATTGCACATTAATTTTGCAAATACATGAAGTTTAATTTTAGTGTTTCAATTCTTCATCAGTAGTTCACGATGATATAACTTCAAGGTAATCGCGAACACGGGATCCACTTTTGTCTTGCGGGAGGGGCCCTGGGCAGGAAAAAATAAGCATTAGAAGACCTCAACTTTTTTGGAGAGAATGTCTGGTTTTTCAAGAAAGATATTTCGTTTCAATTTGAAGCCCTAAATTGGTAGGGCCCATGTAGAAATCAGGTCTAGCTCGAACAGTCCCTAATGAACATTATGTTTTTATGGTGACTTTTAAGCCATATGCAATGCTGTTAAGAAGCTCTTCTTTTAAAGAATGCCATAAAAATAATCTGTCCCTCTCTCAAAATTTTCCATAGTGACGAGTTAACCAGGGTTTAATAACATTGTTGTGAATGAAAGCTGGGACGCGGCCTATAGAAAAACGACGATTTAAGCGGGGTGACGACTTGACGAGGTTTTACCGTATTTCAGAATAAATGATTGATGAAAATTCAAAATTAATGAAAGAAATGAAATTAGAATTGATGGAGGAAATAATTCCAGAATTGGTTGAAGGAACAATTTCAGAATTATTAGAAATCCAGAACTATTGGCAGAAGGTCCCCCCACCCAGAATTATTGAAGAACGAATTCAATAATTTGCCCCCCCCCCCGTTTTACTCGGGGCGCCGGCTCCGACTGTCCCTCCCTTAAAAACGAAAAACGCCACTATATTTTATCATAGGCATAAAGTTATTGGGAACATTGGGAGGGGAGAGCCAAAAAATGATAATTAGGAGGGAGGTTTGCCCCCCCCCAAAACCCAATATTTCTATAGCTAGTGTGGAGATTTCGGCAAATATTGGGGGGGGGGGCGTGCTGAAGCCCATGGGCCTGATGCAACTTTACGACTATGTGTTACCTAAGCCTCGTCCTGGCCCATTGGGCTATACGACAAGATCTGTTAATCGGACGCTGAGTAAGCAATCTTGCTCAAGATGTTTTCCTTAAAAATTAAATGTCCCTACATCAATGGTGCGGAATAGTCGTATGTAGAACTGTGCCATACATCGTCATCATTATGTCTCCTTTTCCGGGGGGCCCCTAGCTTATCCCCCCGACATAAATTAAAAACTGTTTACGACTATGTATGTTACTGGTTAAAGAGCAGGGGCTCTTAAGCTTTTTCAGCCGCGACCCAAATTCAAGAGGAAGATAAAGGCTCGTGGCCCATGGGACTGATTATTTTTCGAAATTAGCGAAACCAGTGGCGCAATAAGTGCATTTATAACAGGACTGAGTGGGTACGTTGGGTTGCGGAACTTGGCTTAAGAATCCCAGGCTGTAAGTGGATTTGAATGGCCCATCTCGGAAGCCCTTGCAAATCCAGTAAGTTTTGGTCGCGACCCGTGGTTAGTGGATGCGAACGAATCATGTCGGAAGTCCCTGAGAATCAAATTTAGGTCGCGACCCGTAGCTTAAGAACCCCTAGTTTAAATCAAAGACACTACGACTAAAAATGTTTCATTCTATCCTACGGAAAGGTAGAATTCCTTATTCCAAGTGGAGGAGATATTCTGAATCACAGAGGCGCACGCAGGGAGGGTGCATGGGAGGGCTCATGCCCCCCCCCCACCTCCCAAAACGATCAAAAATTACAAATGCTTTTGAATACTTTTCAAAAAAAAAAATAAAATCGAAAGAAAAAATATTTTTCCCACATATTGAATATTGGACCGATAAGAACGGTCTAAGCGAATTCATGTCGTTGTATCAGGATGATATTGATCGACTCAGGCACGTGATCAATTTCTTTTCCCGGTCACCATGGCAACGAGAAGGAAAACATCCTTCCCCCTCCTGCTCTCACAGACATCTCTCTGGATATATATATATTCGCGCACATTTTTCCATCTTTCCCGAGAACACGTGAGTTTTTCCCAGATGCTGCGCGGTTCGGCCTTTCGATGGTCATCAGTGGTTTGGCGTTGGGCCCCCATCCAACACACAGTAAGGGCCGTCTTGACGTTTAAATCCCCACCCCCATTCCCTCCCCGGGACAAATTGATGTTCTGGGGCCAGAGGCGGATTTATAGTTTTGGCGCCTGCGGACTAAGCAAAATTTACCGAACTTCTCCAGATGTAATCTGATTTTCTTGACCACTCATTCCTCAAATTTCCCAGCACTCAAGCTTAGTCGTCCCCCCCCCCCATGTGACAAAGTCGCTCTTTTGATCACTCACATGTTTGCAAATATTTTCTTGGTCCTCTTTTGGCCATTCATTGACTCGATCTTTCGAAATCTGAGTCATTCTCATGTTCTCATGCTCATACGCCAGGGCCGTCTTAAGGGGTCATTCACGTATTACGCCAGCACCGGTGGGGGGGTTGAATGATGCTCACGTCCTCAACCACCCTTTACAAAAATATGAAATATTCTTAATGGCAACTTGAGCGGTGTAGAACTACACTACGGGTCACTTAAAAGCTCTAAAACTATCACGTGCCACTTAAGGGATCTCTAAATGTGTCACGGACCGCTTAAGTACTCTTGAACTGTGGGTCAATCAAGTTATCTGTGAATTTGCCGTGAGCCTACTACTTGAGTGATCTGCAAATGTGCCACGGGTCGTTTGAATGCTTTGGAATTGCGCCACGTGTCACTTAAGTGATCTGTAAATGTGTCGCTTAGTTCCTTTTTACAATATTAGGTTTGAGTTGGCGGGCCCAGTCACCCCGTGCCCCCCCCCTCATGCCTACGTCTCCAATCGCAATCTCTCTGACAAGGGGGGGGGGGCTTAAAAATCTGCTGCCGTAATATTTCAATGCCCCCCCCCCCGCAAAGTTTGCCCCCGTTCCAGTCCAATTTTCTTGACCATCGACTCCTCAAATTTGCCAGCCCGGGCAACAATAGAAAGCTTTGTCACCTACCGCCTACGTGAATATACCTCTGTCTTTAAAAGTCATTCATTGACCCGGTCCTTGGAAATCTGAGTCCTTCTCACGCTCATACGCCAGGGCCGTCTTAAGAGCATCAAGGGACCCCCCCCCCCTTCTCTCCCCCGCTAAAAGTGCCAGCTTACCGATTTAAATGCTTAACCTCAAAAATCTTACCCAGATCTCGTTATCACGAAGCCCTCTCTGTACTTACGGCTCCCGGGCGGACTTATGCGTTAACACGGAACTACTTCTACGTCATTTTCTCTCCCTTTTTTCGTCATTCACGTGCTTGCAAACTCTTTAGGTCACTCATTTGTTTGCTCACTGACCTGTACGTTGGGTTTTAGAGACTCTCTGGGTCATTCTTTTGGTCACTCACTGGCTTCTTCACTGTTTCGAGCATTCGCATGCTTGCACGCGCCTTCGGTCACTCCCACGCGTACACACTCTCAAGGTCACAGTTTTGGTCACTTCTATGCGTACATTCTCTCCCTAGATCACTCTTGTGCTTGCACATTGTTTTGATCGCATGCTTGCAACACTTCAAGTTACTCTTTTGTTCGCTCACTGACCTGTACCTTTACTCTCTGGGTCATTCTTTTGGTCACTCACTTGCTTCTTCACTGTTTTGACCACTCCCATGCGTACACACGATCAAGGTCACTGTTTTGGCCACTCCCATGCGTACACTCTCTCTCTAGGTTACTCTTTTGTTCGCTCACGTGCTTGCACACTGTTTTGATCACTCGCATGCTTGCGAACCCTTCAAGTCACTCTTTTGGTCATCACCGACCGGTCCCTCTTTCTTTAAATCACTCTGTTGGTCATTCAAATACTCTCAAACTGTTTTTGTCACTCAAGTGCTCGTGAACGTGAACTCCTTAGGTCACTCACTGACTTGTACTCCTGCTCTACAGGTCATTCATGCGCTTGTACACTGTTTTGGTCACTTATATGATTGTAATTTCTTTAGATCGCTCTTTTCGTTGTTCACCGACCGGTCTTTCGTTCTTTAGGTCACTCACATGCTTGAAAACTCTCTAGGTCACTCACTGACCTAGTCCCTCGCTCTCTAGGCAGAGGTGGATTTACTGTTTTACCTCCTGTGGACTGTACAAATTTCAGCCACCCTTCTCCGATTCTACTTATTTCTTGACCCAACATTCTCCAACTTGCTGCCCCCTCAGAACTTGCCACTCTGGACTGCTAAGCCTCCCCCCCCCCCCCGTAAATACACCTACGTTTCTATCTGGCTGAAGTACCTCCTCTGCCACTGTTCATATAGTTGCGCCGCCGCCGGGGCTCGTCGAACCTCTGTCACCATATTGTCCCAAAGCGCGAATCTCTCTCGGGTTCTTTGCCGGGGACTTTGAAGATGGGTAAAAACTCACAGGAACGAGGATTTGAGAGCAAAGAAACGCCCCTTTATTTACATTATTTACCGATTTCGAATGACCGAACAAAGCCAAGATCATCTTAACATCATCACGAGAAGGGGGTTTCGGGGCGCAAACATATGCTCTGACGCCCCAACTGGACCCCAAGATTGAAAATTTGATTTTCCACCAAATTTTGGACTCTTTAATATGAAGCCCACTATGTAACCCAGGGCCGCAAGCAGATGCTTGGTTAGTCGTGTCAAGAACGCATTTTGGTGCCATCTTATAATGTTGAAGCAAACCTCCCCGATCCAGTGCTTAGGGCACCAGACCCGCCTGCTTCCCCCTAATTTCGGCTGTGGCTGGTCTCTCCCCCACCCCCACAGGCGTCGGTGGTGACAAGGCCACCTACAGCTGAGATTCGAATAGAAGCCTGCATACCCAAATGATGGTGAACTGACCATTGCTAAAAATGAGAGGTTCGACTAAGACTGACATACCAATCGACCTCATACACCATATTCTGAAACATGGGTGCAAAATTAGGTACGTCCTAATGCTCGCAAAAGCAAGTGGCCTCAGGTCACAAAACTAAACATTTTATATCCACAGATTAACTAAATATTTTTGACCCCAGTTGCAGCGAAGCCTCTAATTTCTGGTTTGTGCACGCCCCCCCCCCCCCAATGTCAAGGTAACTGCCATTGTCAAAGCTAGGGCCATTGGGCATGATTCTCCACGGGCCTTTACTTGTAATTTCTAGTATTAAAAAAAAGTGAAAAGCAAAGAGGCTAATCATAGGCTCTATGGCTACGGCCAACCACTCCTACAAAGAGGCCACGAATAGGCCATTGCAGAACTCGGGGGCGAATCCAGGGTGATATGTCAGGATAGGTTCGAAGAATCGTCCCATATTTTACGGGACTGAAAAATCTTTAACATTATCTGGCTCTAAGAAGGGCGGGGGGAGGTTAGATTGCCCTTTCCCCTCTCTGGGAAAGTGGACTTGAACCAGAAAGGGGGGTTGTGAAAATTGAAAGAGTACAAGTGTAACATGCATATAATTGTGTGTCATCACTGATCTGTTTGGAAATAGTGCAGTGTAACCTCTCAGTAACGGACACCCATGAGATCGAAGTAGTTGCCCGCTAAAGGGGAGTATCCGATAGCGAAATGCATTGAAGCTCAATGGGACTCAAAATAACGAGGAGTGTCCATTATGGGAGGTTCCACTGTATTTAGATCCATGTCAAAGTAAACAAATTGTCTTCACTAACTTTCCAAGTGACAGCCACACTCGTCGGTCCAGTCGCAATCACGGCTACGTCGGTAGGTGGCGCTGATGGTGCTGCAAATTAGAAACAGGTGTCAGAAAAGTTTTTGCAGTGAATAGTAAATGAACTTGTCAAACGTTTCTCTGATGAACAATAAAATAACTTTTCAAACGTTTCTGCAGTGACTTGTAAGAGAACCTGTCAAAAGTTTGTTTCTGCAGTGACTAGCAAGAGAGCT
The DNA here is from genome assembly GCF_987345545.1 of Pholcus phalangioides. Taxonomy (NCBI): domain Eukaryota; kingdom Metazoa; phylum Arthropoda; class Arachnida; order Araneae; family Pholcidae; genus Pholcus; species Pholcus phalangioides. The sequence goes on from NW_028301613.1 coordinate 12,503,027, forward strand.
TGTCTAAAATTTCTGCAGTAACTAGTTTTTGTAATAAGAGATTATCAAAAGTGTTTGTTTCTGCATTGACTAGTAAGAGAGTTTGTCAAAAGTTTCTGCAGTGACTAGTTAGAGAACTTGTCAAAAATTTTGTTTCTGCAATCATTACTAAGAGAAGATGAGAGAGACCCACTACGTTTCGAGAGACACACTGACCTTCTTCCTCGGTCCTGAGCTTGAATGGTTCGGACGACTCGCCCCTGCCGACGTCATTCTCGGCCACGACACGCAGCAAATACGTCGTCCCCGGTTGCAAATCGTTCAGAAGCACCGACGTCTGAGTGGCCGGCACCGTCCGCTCTTGCAATCTATGCGACGCTCCTGTCGGCAAAGAAAGAGCAAAGATTATCTCGAGCACCGTCCACAAACTGGTCATCCAATCACGGACGATCATTCATTCACTCACCCTCGATGTCCTTCCAGTAATGGACGACGTACTGAGTGATCGGACTGTTGCCGTCGTAGGGCGGGGACCACGAGACCGTCGTTGCACGGCTCCAGACCTCACCGACTTTGACGTTGACCGGCCTTTCTGGTGGCTCTGCAATAGGAAACGAAATTAGACATCAAAGAGTGTCTTGGCCATCTTTTGATGGCCCAAGTCTCATTCGTCCATCACGGTCGATGACAGTTTTGCCTTACCGACAATCCGAAGCAGTACAGTGTTGTTGACTTCACCGAAGTTGTTCTTGGCCGAGCAAGTGTATTCGCCGCCATCGTTCCTGTGGGTTGATAGTATCGTGAACTGGGCAATGACTCCCGTGGCCGAAAGTTCCTCATTGATCTGTACCCTGCACAACAATGAAAACTATTAGAACGATGAATTAATCAACGATGGAACCGACATTTAATAGCAAACAGAGCCGCTCATACGGGTGTGCAAAATTTGCAGTTGCCCTGGACCCCACGCTTAAAAGGGGTCCCGAACTCGCGGGACAGTAATAGCAGGGAAACTAGTTTGTGGCTCAACAATGATTATGAAAAACTGAATGATAAAAGGAATTGCTCAAGTTGTTGGTCCCGCGAACAAAGGTGCCTGAACGGTTTCGGGTCTGGAGGGGGGCGATTTCCCTCTCCGTTCAGTGAAAAATTGAAATAAGTGATCTTTCTATAAAATGTTTCCTGTGGCCCCTCCTTACAAAATAGTTCCTGTGGCCCCTCCTTACAAAATAGTTCCCGCGGTCTTTCTCTAAAAAGTATTCATCTATAAAATGTTTCTTGTGGTCCCTTTATAAAATGTACCTTTGCTATGAAATATAGTGTTCCCGTGCTCTCCCCATAATAAAAACGTTTTTTTATACGTGGTTTCTACATGGTCCCTCTATGAAATAGTTCCAGTGGTTTTTCTATAAAATGGTTCCCGTTGTCACACTTTTTCCTATAAAATATTCCTTATATATAATTTGGTTTCTGTGGTTTCTCTGTGAAAAATTTGTCATAGCCTTTCTATAAAATGGATCCGTGTGTGGTCTCCTTATAAAATAACTTCATCTTTCTACAAAATCGCATTTTGTTTATAAATGGTTCCTGTGGTCCCCCTACGAAATATTTCCCATAATGTTTCTATAAATTTCAACTATTTTCTCAAAGAGGGTGCCTGTCGTCTCTCCATAATCAGTACTTTGGTTCCCGTGGTCCCTCTATGAAGTACTTTTTTCAAAGAATGATTTCTGTGCTTTTCTTACAAAATGTATTTATATATAAAATGGTTACCGTGTATTTATATATATAATATGGTCCCACTATGACAAGGCTGCTCAACTTTTAGAAGAATGCGGGCCACTTTAATGGTTTGAAAACGTATTGCGGACACTCAAGTGATCTGGAAATTTGCCATGGTAATGTGGAACAGTGCCGATATTAAGATCACTTAAGGGAGTCATGCCATATTTACAGATCACTTGAGTGACCCACGGGGCACAGTTCCAGAGCACTTAAGTGGCCCGTGGTTGCCACTTGAGTGATTTGAAACTGTGCCGCACGTCACTTGAATGATCTGGCAATTTGTCGCGGGTTGCTTAATGGCTTCAGAACTGTACCATGCATCCCTCAAGTGATCTATAAATATTCCCCAGGTCACTGTGTGGGGGAATGTGTTGTGGGTCACTGAAGTCGTGTGGAAATGTGCCATGGACGCTTGAGTGAAATGGAACTGTGCCGTGGGTAACTTGAGTGATGTGGAATTGCATCGAGGGTCAGTTAAGTGCTCTGGAACTGTGCCACACATCCCTTATGTAATGTGATCTTTAAATACGTTATGGACTATTTGAGTGATATGGAACTGTATCACGGGCAACTTAAGTGCTATGGAACTTTCTCGCGGGTGAATCAAGTGATCTGTAAATGCAGAGCCGCAACTAGATACTTTGTCAAACGGGGCAAGCGGGAATTGAGGCACTCATTCCATGTAGCAGCAGTTAAAGGAAGAATTCGGCGCTCTTTCTGGTCCAGGAGCCGGGGCACCAGCCCCCCCCCCCCCGCAGTTGCAACCCTGTGTTAATGTGCCGACTCAAATCAGGTTTGAGGTCGCGGGCCACTTCGGATAACTTCGAGAGCCATATCTGGATCGCGGGCCGTTGGTTGAGCATATATGCTCTATGAGATAGTTCCCGTGATCTTTCTATAAAATGACGTTTTTTTATAAAATGGTTCGTGTGGTCCCTCTATAAAAATATATTTCCTGTGGCCCCCCTCAGTAAAATATTTCCCATAGTCTTTCTATACATTGTACCCATTCTATTGAATGGTTCCCGTGGTCCTTCCATAAAATAGTTCTCGTGAACTTCCCATAATCAGTATTTTTGATTCGAACTTTTTTCTGTGCCTTTATGTAAAAAGTTCCCATTGTATACTTATGAAATGTACTTTTCTATACAATGTTCCCCGTAGTTCTCTCTTCTTTTAAGCATATTTCCATAAAATGGTTCTTGTGGTCTGTCTCTCCATGAAGTAGCTTCTGGTGTATTTCTACAAAATTTTCCTTATCTATAAAATTGTCTCCATAGTCCCTTTATAAAATAGTTCCCCCGTGGTCCTTCTATAATATTTACTTCTTTTTTATATATATTTTTTTCTGTTGTCTTTCTATAAAATGTAATTCATCTATAAAATGGTCATTCTGGGTCCACAGGCGGATGAAGAAGGGGGCCAATCCACCCCCCCCCACATGTTCGGTGAAAAAGTTGTATTATATTGGCACAGGCAGGAGGTTGTGTGGATGCCCCGATATTCGAGGGGGTCTGTATCCGCTTATGCTCTGATTCCTATGTACAATGTACTTTTTGTATAGCATTACTGAAGCAAAAACTGATTAAGGGATCAATACATGTGAAAATGTGACCAAAATTTTCATTTGAATGGATGAATGAATATCGGTAACAGTGACAAATTCCAAACAAAAATTGTGTGGTTGTCTCGAGTGTTACGAAATACATAACGGTTAGTACATACCTTCCAGTGGTTTGCAGAGTGACACCATTTTTACTCCACGAAGTGATAAGCGGCTGATCGCCTTCAGCTTCACACACCAGGGTCGTCGATTCGGCTTTTCTGGCGCTCTTCATTCGGTAGGGGGCGCTTATTCTTGGGGGAGCTGCAATAATAGGAATAAAAAAATGTTAGAGATATATTAAAGCGCTTAATATTTTAGTGTTCTTATGAATTTTAACGGTTATGATACACTTATGCTCTGGCTACCCACGAGATGGCGCTTCAACTATTTCCTTAGCCACATCTGTTCCCAGTTTTGGCATCAGGAGAAACTGAAAATAATGAATAATAATGATAACGATGAACTCACCTTTAACACTAAGTCGTGCAGATTTCCTGAGACCTTCGCCGACCCCGTTAGTGACGTCACAGGTGTAGACGCCTTCGTCGTCTTTGGATATTTTCTTGAAGATCAAGGACCCGTTTTCCGAGACTCTCCATCTGGAACTTTCCACGACGCTCTGTTCAGTGCCATCATCTGTTAAACACAGAAGTGTATAAATTATAATTTGACTGAGAAATCTCACAACACGTCAATGTTACTGGTAAACCAATTTGACATCGTTCATTGTGTGTGTTCCCTAATCAGTGGGGTTGCTTTTCATTTCATCTCCCATGTCAGCTAAAGAAATTAGGGAATACACGAATCGAGGGTCTCATCCCCGATTTCTATAGAAATTGCAACACTTGTACTTGACCTGGACCTTAGATACAAAGTAGGCTACCGACCAGTACTACTACTTTTAACCGTACATGCACCTCGTACAGATTTCTCTTTGGGATTTATAACGAATTGGCACATGCCGGAATGTGTGTTCTGAATGAATGTGTGGCCCTAACGTATGTATGTCGTAGAGTTGCATTTGTTTCGTGTTCATACTGCCATCTGTCTTCCATTTTCTGAAGTAAAGATGGAAATGCTTGAATTTTCACATGTTATGTCAGTATCGTGTGGTAGGTTTGCTTGCTCTCTGCGGAAGGATTTTCTAAATAGAAACCGGCTCGCATTTCTGAAGGCTACCGACCATCAGATATGTTTGATTGACGTCTAATTGCCGTTGGTTTGTCGAAGCTTCTCTATATGGAATGGGGGGGGGGGGGGGAGAGTTGGTCGTGTCTGGTTTGTCGTGGGGGGGGGGAATGCGAGTCCTACAGAGACTGAGAAAGGTTTTCAATTAATCCCACCACAGGTACGGTGGGAACCAGGGAAACTTTAGTAACACCAAAAAAAGGAAGACTTAGTTAAGGAATTCAAGGACGCAATAAAAAAACGAATTTTCAAAGTCCCCCCCCCCCCCACTTCCTTCACGAGAATCCCGTTTATACAGGACGTCTGGTAACCCTAGCAGTACCCCTGCCAAGGTCTTTTTTTTTGGCGCCGTATCGGCACCTCGGAGTGATTATTTCGAGAGAATGCAAATAAAAATATCAAAGTTGATTGGTCAAATAACTTTCACCCCCATCACTTTAATGAACCATACTCACCATTGTTCTTCTTCCAGGATACGGTCGGCTTCGGGTAACCCCTTGCATTGCAGTCCAGCGACATCCTCTGGCCATCCATCGCTGACAGATCTTTCGGTTCCTGGACCCACTGCGGCGACACTGCAATGAGAGAAAATAATAAACGTGAGTCATACATACCCCTCAATGTCCAACATTCATTTCAATAATTAAAATCGGAAACACTGTATATTGAAAATAATTTTTCACAATGGAGGAGAAAATTTTAATTTTATCGAGCTCAAGAAGCAATTTTTTTCTCAAAAGCGTAGAGAATTTGGCGAGGAAAAACATCGAACTAACGCCAAATGATTTTGAAAATTAAACGTAAGATCGCGTTAGGAAAATGAATAAATACTCAAATAGTCAACTGAGTGAACTGTTAAAGATAAAATAAGAAATGGTACGAAATAATTCTGACGCCAAATTTGGGTCATTGAATTATCTGAACTTAATAAGCTGAATTTGAAATTTAAACATGAAATTTTGATTATTTATGGTGATTTTGTAAAAATTTCAAAACAATAAAGCGAAGAAAATTTGGAAAATTATTTACATTCAAAAATTTATTTCATATTTAGGATTTTTCTTTTATTTGCAGAAAAACTCCGGGGGTTTTTCAAATGAATGTGGGAAACTGGAAAGAATTTGGATGTAGAAAAATAATATAGTTTGAAAAACAAATGCGAAGAAAATCATTTAAAATTGAAATTCATTTTTTTTTAAATTTTCTTTATTTTTACAGTATTTAAAAACTTTTAAAAGGAAATTTGAAAAAAAAAATTACCTTCAAAGTTATTTTATTGAGGTGTTTTCACTATAAATCAGAAAAATTGAGTGTTTTTTTTAAATATGGGAAACTAAATTTGAAAAATTGTTGCGAAAAGAAATTTAAAAAAAATTCAAGAAAATAATTTAAAATTTAATCAATTTTTCACGAGTTAAATTCAATTTTTTCAAGAGAGCTAAACATTCAAAAAAATTTTGAGACAAAGTGAAAAAAAAATTATCCATGCATAAATTCGAAAATGTAAACAAAAAACTAATTTTTTTAAAATTTCAAATTAGCAAAAACCATTAAAATTTAAAATATATTTTTTGTTTTTAATGTGACTTAAAAATTTCAAATCAAATTCAAATCACAAAGAACACTTCTTGAATATACTCAGCACGCAATTTGAATGCAAAATAAATTTTCAATAACTATTCAATATTTTAAAACAAAAAAATATTTGAAAACTTTTTTGACACAATTAAAGTTAGGCAATTCAAATGAAAAAATTTCTTTCAATTCATATCATTTCACACATAACAAATTGAATACGAACAAAATGAATAGCTACAAATAAAATGTTTTATACGGTATATATATTCAAATTTAAAAACTTCCAATTAAGAAAATTTTTCGTAAGAGTGCCAAGTAATCTTAAGCGATTATGCAGATAACACGGGGTCTCTATCGTGATATTTCTCAAATTCGTGACCATGAAGCGCCATCTATTTCATGAAACCGAAACCAAACGCGTCGCGATTTGTATGTGTTGTAGGTATGTACCTCTCAACAGTAACGCGGTCGATTCCGAATATTGACCAAAATCGTTGGCCACCCGACACGTGTAGTTGCCGTTGCTGTCAGAGTCGAGTTTCGATATCGATAGAATCGAGGTGAACTCATCGACTTGTTTCGCGGAGAATGTGTTTCCATTGTTGTCGCTGTCGATTGTTGGGGCGTTGTCTTTGAGCCAAGTGAAGTCGAACGGAGGTTGGCCGGATTTGACTGAGCACGTGATTGTCGCTCTGTCGCCAATTTGCAGTCCGCTGGGATATTGCAGTGGATACAACTTTGGTGCCGAATCCGCTAAAACAGAAAAGAAAGTTTTCTATCAATTCACAATTTAAAACTGACAATCATAAACGATAACAATGCATAGTACATGACTATTAGGAAATAATTTTATATTATGTATTGTATGAAAATCACTTGGCAGTTGCTATGGTAACAGTAAAAATTTTTGTCATTGTAACTCATGTGTTATTTGAAAAGCATTGTTTGTCATTGTCACTCGTATGCTTGAACTTGAACTAGTAACTGATGTTTATTTTCTATTCATCATATACATATGTACTTGGACGGACTGTGACGTGCATTGTGCGTACCACAGATGCTTAAGATTTGAATATTTCTTGTGTTTACCATATTTGCATTTTCGTGTTCTTCATATTTGCATTTCTGTTGTTCCCCGTTTTTTTTTCTCTCGGACTGTGACCTACATTGTGCTTACCACAGATGTTTATTTTTCATTGTTCTGTGTTTTCCAGTGTTATATAATTGATATATAGTATATATAACTGATGTTTACCCCCCACCCTTTTCATACATATGTGCCTGGACTGTGACGTGCATTGTGCTTCCACAAATGTTTAATTTTCACATTACTTTGTGGTTGCTATATATATTTTAATTCCCCCCCCCCCCCATGTACTTTGAAAAAGTGTTCTCATGTTTGATCGGGTGGGGTGGAGGGATTTGATGGGCTGGGGAAGGTGTTCCTACTTTTCCAACAGATACCCTTTACGTTAGAGGTTCCGTAAGGAATATTAACGTGAGTATCTGTTTGGTAGTTCAAATTCACTCATATGCTGCTTGAAAGCCATTGTTTGCCATTGTAAATCATGTTGTATAAAAACAACTATAGTTTTCCATTGTCATTCCAATTATATAAAACAGCTATTGTCCGCCGTTATCACAATGGGAAACATTGTATGAAAGCAACTATTGTTCGCCATTGTTACTACCAAAGAACCACTCTTTTCCATTGTCACTCATCTTGGTTTTAAACGACTGGTTTTTTTTGTCATTGTCACTCCAGTACAACTATTGTTTGCTATTGTTACTCAAGTTGAATGAAAACCATTGTTTGTTATTCTCACTTCTACAGAACCATTGCTTGCCATTGTCACTATCAAACAACCATATTTTGCCATTGTTACTCAAGCTGAATGAAAACCATTGTTACTCAAGCTGAAGAAAACCATTGTTTGCAATTGTTATCAAGTTGAATGAAAACCCATTGTTTGCAATTGTTACTCAAGTTGAATGAAAATCACTGTTTGCAATTGTTACTCAATTTGAATGAAAACCATTGTTTGTTATTCTCACTCCTACAGAACCATTGCTTGCCAATGTCACTGTCAAACAACCATATTTTGCCATTGTTACTCAAGTTGAATGAAAACCATTGTGTTTGCAATTGTTACTCAAGTTGAATGAAAACCATTGTGTTTGCAATTGTTACTCAAGTTGAATGAAAACCATTGTGTTTGCAATTGTTACTCAAGTTGAATGAAAACCATTGTTTGTTATTCTCACTCCTACAGAATCATTGCTTGCCATTGTCACTATCAAACAACCATATTTTGTCATTGTTACTCAAGTTCAATGAAAGCATTGTTACTCAAGCTGAATGAATACCATTGTTTGCTATTGTTACTTATAAAAACCATTGTTTGACATAGTCGTTCCTAAACAACTATTATTTGCTATTGTTACTCAAGTTGAATGAAAACCATTGTTGCCGTTGTCGCTCTCGTTTAATGAAAACAAATATTCTTTTCCATTGTCACCAGTGTTATTTGGAAAGCATTGTTTTGCTATGGTCACCCAGGTTGTATGAAAATTATTGTTACTAATGTGACAACGAAAGAGATTATTTTGTAGAGTTTTCTTTTGTTGTTTCTCAACGCATTCCTAAAAAACCCATTGTTAACGAAAGAGCAAACAATGTGAAACTAATGTAAAGAACGAAAATAAAAGTAAATATTTTGATTAATTCAGAAACAGCAAACTATTGTTGTCCAATCGATATGGACGTGCATCGAAAAGGAAGCACCATGAAATTTTCGTGCCCCTGTAAAGTTGGTTTGTGAAGTGGGCTTCCTTGCAATGCCCTGCAGCACGTGCTACCTAACCCTAAAACACACACGTGTTCGATACACCGAAGGAAAAACAAACTTACAGGAGACAGTGTTTTCGCCATTTCCTTATCTACCACGTGGTTGGATGCTCGTCACAGAAGCTAACTTCTAGGAATGGGGTTTTATGGACGGCGGGCGCCTTTTTGTACCACGTGGGTGGCAATCATACACTGAAGGCAACTTTTAGGCAAAACGCTTGCTGCCAAGTTTTGCTGGGAAAACATGTTCACGAGTTGATAGTGTCTTTACGGGTGGTCGCATGGCCAAGGGTGGGGCTGACAGGGCTCCAGTTCGAGGGCCCGGACCGATTTTTATTTTTCACATTATAAATTCACTTTGGATTTGGAGGTGCCCGTAAAAGTCTGGCTTCGGGTCCCGTCCAAGAGCATGCCATAGGGGCCGTGCAGCATAAGTGATCGGTCCGATGAGACCTTAATCTTCAATAATTAATGACTTTAAACTATTCTGGTGGTGGGATTAATTCTGGGTTTTCACTAATTTCTAAAACAGTTTATTTTTCCTTATTTTTGGAATTATTTCATTATTTTTGGAATTATTTCATTATTTTTGGAATTATTTCTTTAATTTTAGAATTATTTCTTTAATTTTGGAATTATTTCTTTAATTTTAGAATTATTTCTTTAATTTTGGAATTATTTCTTTTGTTATCAGTGGGATTATTTCTTCTGTTATGAGTGGCATTATTTATTTCTGTGATTCTGGAATTATTTCTTTCCTTGATAAAGGTATGAATTATTTTTTCATTAATGCTGGAATTATTTATTTCCTTGATTCTGGAATTGTCATTTTCCTTGATTCTGGAATTATTATTTTTTTCATTAACTCTATAATTACTTTTTTATTAAAACGCTTGAATTATTTATTTTCTTGATTCTGGAATCATTTCTTTCCAATAAAGATGTAATTATTTACTTCTTCAATTTTGAAATTATTAATTTCCTCAATTCTGAAATTATTTGCTTCCTTGATTCTGAAAGTATTTCTTTTCTTGATTCTAGATTCTGTTCCTTATTCTGGATTTATTTCTTTCATTCATTCTGAAATTTTAATAATTGTGAAACGAAATCTTTCATTCATTTTGAATTTGCATTAGGTCTACTTTTTTAAGAAATTCTGGAATTATTTGCTTCACTGATTCTAAAATTATTCACTTGAATTATTCGGAATTTTCACTGTATGATTTTTTTTCATTCTGAAATTACGTGTCATAATTCTAATTTCTTTTTTTCAATTTTGGAATTATTTTTTTTAGGGTAATTTGGAATTATTTCTTTTCTTAACTCAAGTTATTCCTTTTATTAATTCTGGATTTTAATCATATGTGTTTTTAATGCTGAAATTTGAAAAGCTTAAAATCTGCATCTGGAATTATTTCTTTCATTAATTCTGGAATTATTTGCTTTATTCATTTTGAAATTTTCCTTAAAATTATCTTCCTATATATAAACTCTGAAGTTATGAATTCCTTTAAAGAAGCCCTAGAAATATTTCTTTCATTAAAGTTACTTTAAATTTGTTTCATTAATTTTTAAATTTTTCTCAAAATTATCTTCCCCAATTCTGAAATTATTCCTTTCATTAATTATGAATTTGCACCGAACGGTTTTTCCTCTTAATTTTTCAGTTCTGGAATAATTTTTTCGAAAAAAGAAAAATCATAATTTTGAAATTACTTCTTTCATCAATTCTGAAATTAGTTTTTTTTATTGATTTCGGAATTTTTTGTTTCATAAATTTTGAAACTTTTCTCAAAATTACATGCACTAATTATGAAATCAGCCTACTTCGTTCATTAATTCTTAAATTTCACCGTATATTTTTTTTTTTAGATCTGGAATTAGTCATTTCATTAAATCTGGAATTATTCATTTCATTGAATCTAGAATTATTCATTTCATTGAATCAAGAATTATTCATTTCATTGAATCTAGAATTATTCATCTCATTAACGTTGTAATTACTTATTTCATTGATTCTGAAGATATTTATTCATTAACGCTGCAATTACTCATTTCATTAATTCTGGAATTATTTTCTTTCATTAACGCTGGAATTTTACATTTTCCTTGATTGTGGAATTATTTGCTTCATTCATTTTGAAATTTGGCCAAGTTTAATAAAATTAATTCAGTGTTGTGTATTCAGGGGCCCAAATTTTTTACATGAAAGGAGGCCTTTGGCTAATAGGAATTAGGGTTTTCTCTGTGACTGGGGTGTAAGATATCTAGTTAATCTGTGGATATATATATATATAGTGCATATATATGTGTGTTGTTAAAAGTTTGGAGGTCCCTAAATTAGGGGGCACTGCAAATTCCCAACTTCCCCCCCCCCATTACCGAAATTGGGCATTGGTTATATTACGTGAAGTTACTCAATAAAATGTAGTGTGGATGTGTTCAAATAAACAAATTTGTGTTCAATATACATACATATTGTTGTGCACGTTCAACATACAAAGCGTTATGTACAGTATAAAAAGTGTTAGCCGCTAAGTTTAGCATATAAAGTGTTCTCCAGATAAGTGTAATTGCAGTGTTCTCCAAATAAGTGTAATTGCAGTGTTCTCCAAATAAGTGTAATTGCAGTGTTCTCCAAATAAGTGTAATTGCAGTGTTCTCCAAATAAGTGTAATTGCAGTGTTCTCCAAATAAGTGTAATTGCAGTGTTATCCATGCAAGTGTGATTGATGGTACATTGTTGTCTCCATCAGTATAGTGGATGATAGTGGCGATTCATGTAAGTGTGATAATTACATCAAAGATTCCATATAATACATTTTCAAGCCAAACAATAAAATCAATGGTTTTACGAAACAATACTTATTGTTACAATGGCTTTTGAAGCAACGAATATTGAGCCACAAGAGAAACTTTGAGTAAGAAAAACAAAAATTTTCTCAAAAAAGCGTTTCTAAAATACAAATTTAGCAATACTTTCTTGACATGGACTCAACAATCGGGCATTTCACGAACCATTCAATATTCGTCACAACACAACAATCAAAGTGCAATAATACTCACCCAAGCAACATGATATCGACACAAAACAAACGACAATGGTGACGTCAACGTTCATGATGGCTATCTTGATCCTGAAATGGACGAAAATTTCAACAATGTGGGTCAAACAACAGGCGTTAGTTAGGGTTAAAACACCAACAATGAGCAAAAAGAAAAGAAAAATTTCTCGACTCACCTTCTGTATACAGCCTCCTTCTAAATACCTCGCACACGAGATGGGCAGCTAGCGCCACACAGTGACCGAAATAAGAGTTAGAGATTGTCTGTACTTTCGGATACGATCCATTATAGATATTAATTCAATCGTGATGAAATGTAAAAATTAGATTGGAAAAATACATTGAATGAATGAAATTTCAATGAAATCAGATTCAAATTTAGGACAAATAACCATCAAACATTTTCTCAAAATTTTCACGTACAGAATCTTCAGTAAAGTGTAACAAACTTTATGTATGCCATAGAGAAGTGTCACGTACAAAAACACACGAAAATGTGTTTATCAGCGTGAGTGTTATGTACAGTATACCATATATGCTCAACCCACGTCCCGCGGACCAAATGTGGCCCCGGCAGACCAGACACGACCCAGGCTCTGTCCCTCCCGGGATATAAGCCTTTTACCCATGCGGGTTGAACCAAATGTGGCCCGCGACCTCGAAACTAATTTTCTAAAAATCAACTAAGTGGCACATAAACAAACCAATTAAGTGACCTGCAGTACAGATCAGCAGCACTTAGTAACTCGCGACACATTTCCAGATCAATCAATTTACCCGCGACACAGTCCCAGATTACTTATTTGATACGCGGCATATACACATATCACTTGTGTAATGTTCTCAGATCACTCATGTAAGGTGCGGCCCATCCCCAGATCACCAAAGTCACCTGCGGCCCATTCCTAAATCACTTACTTTACACGCGGCATATGCACATACAACTTCTGTAATGTGTAGCACAGTTCCAGATCACTGAAGTGTCACACGCATTTCCAGATCACGCAAGCGATCAGCGAAGCTGTACCAGATCAGTGAAGTATCCCATGCACATGGATAGACCATTCAAGTGAACCATGGCTCAGTTCCATAAGACTCAAGTGGCCAGCGGCACATTCCCCAATTACTCAAGTAACCCGCGACATGTTTAAGGATCACTTGAGTGACCTGCGGCACATTTCCAGTTAACTTAAAAGGCCTGGTGGTGCTGTTCCAGATCCCTTAATTAACTGACCTTCGACACCTTTTCAAACCAATGAAAAATGGAGCTTCACTCTCCTAAATGTTGAGCACCCTTGTGCTGCTATAACACGGATAAGTTCCTATTGTTCAAATGCTATATGCGAGTTTCAAAGTGTTATTACGCGCATAAAAGCGTAGTATACAAAATAGTGTAAATCTTGAAATTTACTAGTGTTAAATTCATGCCCCCCCCCCCACATGGGCAGAGCTTACAGGGCTTCAGCCCTAGGGCCCAGGACAATCATCATTTTTTTTTTTATGCAATAAATTCACTGTAGAAAGGCCCGTGAAAAGTTGAGTTTGGGGGCCCACGGAAGGTCCTAGCCAAGGGGTCCTCTACTAAGATTTGGGGGCCATGTTTAAATTCAATGAGTAACATTTTTCTAGGAGCGTAATACAAAAATACAACCAGTAAAAAAAATATACAATACACAATATACCCAACATGCATAATTTTCAAGACCCCAAACGATGTCCGAGAAAGCGTTATTTCGAGTGCCACAAGGTGCCATTATCATACGTGCGCTGCGAGCAGGACCGGACTTGCGTACGTAGGAGCAAACATCGTAATTATAACGGGTCGCAAAAATTCTAGGGGCCGTTAAAACACACTGATAAAGGTATTTTTACTGCATTAGTTTATAAACGGAGCCGTAAAAATAAATCAACATCTACATGCGGCATGTGTCTTACGCCTTATTACTAAACATGTATTTAGACAGTGACCCCCTAAGACACCAAAGGGGGCACCCGTGAATTTGTTTTCCAGTATTGAAATTTGAAAAAAAAAATTAAGAATACAACTATTTCGAGGGCCTTAAAGCCATAGCCCAGTACCCAATCCGTTAGAAGTTACCTTCAGGAATGTTTACGGGGTGAACGGCATGTGTGGAGGGCGGTTTTCTTTTTTTTTTTTTTGCCGCCCGGGGTAATTGTCATTACAGTTCCGGCCCTGAGCTGACCATCTGACTATAAAGTGTCACATTTATCGACACTAAGTATCACATGTGAAGTATGCACAAAATACCGCATGAATATTGACGGAACAATCATGGTATGTTCGATGACTTGACGATGACATCGCGGACCCCTGGTTGAGAATCCCCCCTCCCTACCTCAATAGTAAAAAATCGAAAACACGTACCATTCAGCTTGAGAACAGTGTACCACTCGTCGGTACCAACACTGTTCGAGACTCGGCACGAGTAATTGCCGTTGCTCGACGCGTCTAGTTTGTTTATTGCTAGATTCGACGTGTAATCGTCGACGATCCTGGTCGAGATCACGCGGTCGTCGTCGTCGATCGAACGTCCGTCTTTGTACCACGTGAATTCGAACGGCGACTGACCTTCGGCCACTGAGCAAATCAGCGATCCTCTCATACCTGTCTTGAGGGTGTCCGAGAAATGAAATGGCGTTATTCTAGGCGAATCGGACCCTGGAAAAAAGAATAACTATTTTAATATGGTACAGAGTTGGGACAATGACACACAACGCGCCAAATTTGCATTCACAGAATAGCATTGCTTACACTTACGCCCCTCAAAAAGATTTCGAAAAGACCCAGGATATGGGCGGATCGAAAAAGAAAATTCTACCCGTGCGGGACTCATTTTTGGTGCCCCTGACCCAGAAACGCGACACGAAAAAACATTGAAAGTTGCCAGTTGTTCCGTGTAGACAAGACTCAAGCCCTTATGCATGGGGGGGGGGGGGGAGAGTGGAATGTTGCATATTACTTTATATTCATTAACTATTTATGGGTGGTGGGGCACTCAGCTCCCACGTAAAATCTGTTAAGGGGACTCAAACAACCTCAACCCCTCCCCCCCTTAGCTTCTGGCGCCTATGCCCACGTTTCTTTGGCCGACAAAGCTTTTTTTTTCGCCCTTTCAACTCGTATTTGGCGCCCCTCCTAGAACGGTGCCCCGGCCAGGATCAGTTGCAATTATTATCTTTACACCATAAATTTACCAGAACAGAACCCTGTAAAAAACATTCCTGCAGAATATCGTAATTTCATGTGAGGAGGTCCAGAATTCAACATTGAAGGCAAGGAAATTCAAAGAGCTCCAAACACGTGGTCTTGGGTTCTGCAGTGAAAACATCAACATAGGGCGGGCTCGACGGAATTTCGTTATTCGTTTGCTTCTCTAGTAGAATACTCGGACACGGGGCAGTACGCAACGGGACGCATAGGGTTCCAAGCAACCCCCCCCCCCTCCCCCAAGGAGAAAAAAAATTGCAAAATATATTTTTTAGAAAATTTAAAACATCAAAAAAGAAAATATCTTTATAAACAGTATCAAACTTTTAAGAATCTTTGCACAAAAGGTATAAGGCAGGTCCTGGAGCTGGGCCTGGACATGCGGTCCTGTGACCCAAAACGGGGATTCCGTACCCGAGATTTTTCACAGGGTAGGGGGCTATAGTTAATTTACAGAATGAAAAAAAAACCAAAAAATGATTTTTTAAAAAAATCGTCCGGGCCACTGCCCCCCAAAAAGGGTGGGGACCCGTTGGCCTTATCCTTTTGGGGGCCCATGTTCCGGACATAGGCGTGTGTAGGATTTTCTTAATGGGGGAGAGGGTTTCATATAATTTTTTCTTCTTCCGAGGGGGTTTATTTTTTTTTAGGGGGGGATTATTTACTGTAAACAAACACTAAAATTCTCGGCTGAAAGGAGAGAGGGGGTTGAACCCAATCCCCGGGGTCTGTTGCTCGCAAGGACAAACGGAGCTTTTTCCCAGGGTCAGTGTTTCCGGAAGTTTGAAATTTTCACTTGCTACGTTGGGAGGTTGGATTTCCCTTTCAACATAATTGAACAAGGAATAACCATTGTTAGAAACTGTTTTCATTGGAACCATTGTTGAAAATCAGAACCTCTCACGTTTTTCACGGGTTCCAGATCCTTTCAACAATTAAAGAAAGAATAACAATTGTTAGAAAATCGAAACCTTTCACGGTTTGCGGACTCTTTCAACAATTAAAGAAAATATAACCCTTGTTAAAAAACTTTTTCTGTTGGAAACAATTGTTGAAAATCGAAACCACTCACGGGTTTCAGATACTTTCAACAATATTGAAACCATTTAATAAGTAACCATTAAATAAGTAACCATTTTTAGAAAACTGTTTGTTTGGAAACCATTGTTGAAAATCAAAACCTCTCCAGATTTGGAATCTTAGAATAGTATATATCAGACATTTTTCCTCCGTGGAATGACACACACCCATGTTACATATTTTCAACAATGCTAATAACATTCTCGTAAATCATATGAGGGGTCCTAAAAAGACTGACAAGAAGTTTTGGTGTTATTGTATCGAAAATTTCATGACAATTGAAAAAAAAATTATTTTGTTGCTTGAACAAGGGCCATTTATGCCTATGGGGTGGGGGCTTATATCAATGGCTATGGTTTCTTGTTCAACGCGAGATTGGTACATGCCAAGCAGTAACATTGTTGCATTATTAATAAACACATACATTATATAAAAGTATTTTTCTCAACAATCACTGCATCATATAGAATAAATTCTTGTACATAATCATCATTACACTGACATTATAAACATCAATTATGATCATAAAGATCTGAATATTTCGTATTGTTAGAAAGATTCAACTTACCGTGGACGAGATCCATCGCCAAGGTGATCCCTATGGCGACAACAATCGTGTAAATTTCCATTATCACGAGATTATTCTGATAACAATGCCGTTATTACACTTCCACCCCGTTCCCTGAGGAAGCTCAACAATATTTCAACCAGAATTACGCAGATGCATACTCATGATTCTTAGGACTCGTGTAACAATGGAGGCTCTACAATACGACGAAAAAAATATTAACGGTAGTATACATTTTCGTGGATCGGTAGCGCCGCACAGTGACGAGAAAAGCAAGTACAAATTTAGCATCCGAAAAAAATTTGTGAAATTGTATTATATATGTGTGTGTGTAACATATAACAATGTTTGTTTTTATGTTTACCCTTCATCAACAATGAGCTGTGTTTCTCGTCGGTACCGGCCTCGTTCGAGACCCTACAGCTGTAGTTTCCGTTGCTCTGAGGTCCAAGTACGTGCAGCATGAGGCTGGACATGTACTCGCCGACGACGTTGATGGACACTCCGTCGGTTTCGGACAGTGTCCGGCCGTCCTTCGACCACTGGAAATCGAAAGGTGGAGTGCCTTGGACGACCGTACACGTGACGGCGGCCCTCATACCTACCTCCAACTGACCCGTGAAAGTCAACTGGCTGACCACCGGCCTTTCGGTACCACCTGCGGAATTAAGGAAAATCATTAAAACCTGAAGATTTTTAAAAAATTACAATTTTCTATTAAATTCGGATCTGACCTTCAGTGAACTTCAGCACTGTACGACAATAATGGGAAATTTAGTACGAAAAAGTTCATACTAAAACAATTGAGATAATCTATCGTTATTCATTATAATTGTGAGATCCTTAAATTAAATGAAAGTAATAAAATTAAACTTACCATTAAAGACATAAATATTTATTAGAATTTCCAATTTTGTGGGAGGTGTTTTTGTTCTACTTGAAATAAATATTTTAGAAAAATTCTCTCACACAGAGTAAAAATAAGAAAAATCTCCAAAAAAATTCCAAAAGGGATTAAAAAGACATGCCGAAAAATTGAAAAAAAAAATTCAAATATTTTACGAGAAAAAAAATTACAAAAATTACAGAAAGTATCTGCAATTCCACACAAAAATTTGTAAAGTTGCAAAAATTCTGCATAAAAAAGTTGAAAATATTCTATAAATTAAAAAAAAAAAATTCTACAAAAACTAAAAAATTATACTAGAAATTTCAAAAAATATAAAAAAAATATATATACAAAAATTCTGAGCAAAAAAAATTGCAAAAATTCTAGAAATTCTTTTAAAAGCAATACAAAAATATTCGACAAAAAATTAAAAAAAAAAACAAAAATTATTCAAAAAAAATAAAATAAAAATTTTCTAAAAACAAAAAATACAAAAATTTTACAACAGAAAAAATTGCGAAATTGTGCAAATTCTACAAAAAAAAAAAAAAAAAAAATTTAAAAATATTATGCAAAAAAATTATACAAAGAATTTAAAAAAAATAAGTTGAAAATAACAATATCAGTCACAAAAATACAGTTCATGAATTGAACAACTTTTTTATACAAATACAACGTCACAGCAGGCAAAATGCCCAACGAGGTGGCTGAGAAAAAGACGCCCAGAATATGTTTCATAAATAAATATTTCTTGGATAAATATTTATTTATGAAATTTGTGTATTTTTTTCTTATTTCGTAGATTATGAATTCAAAATTATTAATAAAATGATCTCAAGCAGAAAAAGACAATCTCTGACGAATATAGATTGGAGAAATTGAGTGGAGTTCATGGAGAAAGAAATGTAAAACAGGGATACACTAGATATAAATTATTTTGCCTAGGCTTGATTCCCAAAGAAATTAATACAAATGTAAAATTTCGCCAAAATTGTCAATAGGATCGCGAATGTATATGAGTAGTAAATAGATTCAATCAATGGTAAACTTACCGAGAACAAGATGGATGCAATCCAGGACGTTCACGATGGCGACCGTCATTATGATTTGATTCCTACAGAACTTCATTACAATATGATGATGATTGCTTCTTCTGTTCTGTCACTTAATTCTTAATTTACCATTTACTATCGAATAAAAGACATATACGAAGTCAATTGAAACGTAACATACAAGGAAATAACAATGGTTAATATACATATGTACATGGAAGATATATCCATGGAAAACACTAGGAACAGACGAGTAGCGCCACACAGTGATCGAAAATACAAGTATAAATGATGCTAGTATTTTGTTAGGTGTATGAAACTAAAATATTTCGAGATGAAGCCGTGTGCGGATGTATATGACCGCTGATAAATATCAATGTGTTGTCATTATATACTACGGATAATTGGAAATACACTCGTGTGCGTGGACTATACTTTCCCAAGCTACGGTGTTCCCCCATCGACATCCGACTTACCGTTGAGTGCCAGAACGGCGTTCCACTCGTCGTTACCCGCGTCGTTGGACACGCGACACGAATAGTTGCCGTTGCTGCCGGCGTCCAGCCTGTCGATGACCAGACTGGACATGTACTCGTCTATCCTGATAGTTATGCCGTCTGTGGTGCTTATCGGTTGGCCGTCTTTGTACCAGTTGAACGTCAACGGTGAGTGGCCTTCCATAAGGGTGCATACCAAGGCGATCCTCTTGCCGATTTTCAATCCACTCGGGATGTGGAACGGCATCAGTTTTGGCGCTTCTCGACCTATACAACAACAAATAAGAATATGAAACGAAGAAAGCATATATAACAGCATATAATTTATCCAGCACAAGAAGAGAATCTGGCCTTTCCACGTTAGGTGCCAAGTGACCGATAGATAGCTATGTTTCAGGGAAGGTGTCCCATGAAAATTTGTAAAATTACTCGATTGTTCACATTCTGTGGTTTCAGTGTTACTTTGGCATCAATTGATTTGATTTGAAACGTGTAACGGACGGGTTTGGTCAACAAACACCCCCTATAGATAAGAAAACCTCTATATTGCTGACGTCACATTTAGTGACGTAAACAGGTGGAGGCCCAAGGAAGACGAAGCAGTGAACCACTAACCATGGCTGTTTGATAAAAGATCTAACAACTAAAAGTTTGATAAAAGATCTTTAACAAACAACCAATTATTGATTATATTCACTCGAATATTTCTTATTGGTTTCATTTTTCAAGTTTTATAAAAGAACTTTTATAAAACGTTTATAGTGTAATCCCAGTCTAACAAAAACGTAAGATTTTAGCTCAAAAAAGATAATAACAAGTCCCGTTTTATGATAGAATAAAAACTATATAAAGTAAAACGATCGAACATTTTGCAACTAACTATTGTGTGAAAGAAAAAGTTGTCCCGTTACCAAACGGGATGTATGGCCACGGCACTTGCAAACGGGACTTTTCGGATATAGTTGTCATTCGATTATTGTTATCAGAAATCAGGAATCCCGATGTGATTACATTAAGCAACGTGGACAGTAATTCAATTTTGAATTCAAAAACGAGACTTTGAGGTAGCCTACAGCAAAGCAATTTCTTAAATTTTTGCACCAGATGACACATTTATTTCCTAAATTTACATAAATTTTTCGTTTGAAAGATAAAAACTGTCATTGAAATTAATAACCAAAAATGCGTGATATAGAGCATAAATTCAAAATTAAATGGAAAATTAGATGCAAATTTACAGCGAAAGAAAACACAAAATTCATTTTTCCTCTCGTATCGTATGATAGCAAATGATTGAAATTACAACGATGTACTGAAAAACCCTTATTTTGCAGACACCGGCGGTATCTTTCAATTTAGTTATATTTGACACCCATATTTTACGGGCATCTTTTGTCGGTCACCTCGTTGGGCAATTTGCCTGTTGTGGCCATTTGTATTTGTAAAAAAAATTTGTCCTTTACACGGGGTGATCAGGGGTTTGAAATGCATACTTTTATTATACACAAGGGAAGTTGTTATTTGACCATAAAAGAGAGGAGTGACTGCATGTGAGAGGTGACCGGGGTTTCACTGTAGTAATGTAAATTTACTGATGAATTTAGTAACAAAACTTGGTATTTTATTGTCTATTCTCATAGAAATTTAAAATTTCCCATGAAATTATCATTGAATAGATGCAGAAAACACGCTTGAGACCATGCTAACAATAGTATAGTAAAAACATCTTTACGGACACTCCTCAGATGCAGTCACCCGTCTTTTACTGTCAAATAATAATTTCTTCTTGTATAATAAAATTATACATTTCAAACCCCTGATTAACGGTCACACCTCCATTACGAACAAATATTTTTGTCCCACCTGAGTCCGCAAAAGAGGACTCAGAGGTTTTATTGTAATATGTTACGGTAAATTTGATAAATAGGTTATTATACATAATGGCCGGTTATTATACATACTTACCAATCGTCTTGGTAAGTTTGATGAATTTATCACTTTTAATATTTATCACCACATAAAATCCAAGCGTCGTTGGTAAATTTGATAAATACTGAAAATGTCATAACTTTTACAGGAGATTAAGCGTAATAAACAAGTGTCGTTGGTAAATTTGAACAATGCTTGAAAATTTATCGCCTTTATTTGTGATTATGCGCAACACCCTAGTGTAATTGGTGAATTTCATATACATGAAAAAAAATTTTCCAAATGAGTCTAGTATGTGTGATAAACATAGTCTGACCCCTATATAATGATAAATTTTACGATCGGACTCGATATAATGATACAATACATGTATGCATTATTATATAGTATTGTATATCATATAGTACGATTTATCATGAAGTGATTAATTTAGAAAAATTTATCAAACTTACCAAAATGCTCAGCGTTTCTGCATAATAACCGGTTATTATGTATAAAATAACCGGATTTATCTCATCTACCGTAACATTTACCGTTATTATATAATGTTCTTCCCAGCAATTAAAGTGACAAATTACACTGATTTCCAAATTTATGACATAATTAAATGGGAAACACTAAAAAACATTTCATGATCCCCTATTTATTTTTAATGAAATATGGAAACATTCTAAAAATTTAAAGTGGGCAATATAATAAGTATTATAAGAAAAATACAGGAGGGGAAAGGAAAACTCACCAACGACAAGATGGATGCAGCTCAGGATATTCACGATGGCGATTGATGTTAGTGTTACTAACATTTGACTCCCGTCGAATCTCTTCATGATGGAATGGCGTCGGCTATGATTCGATCACTTGATGTTTTACAATCGGATACACGATTTGTACAGAACGGATTCGATAGACACAGTGTACAAAGAGAATCATTACAATGTATAAATCTGTTTTGTGGGAAACGCCAAGAACGGACGAGTAGCGCCGCGCAGTGACTGAAAATACAACTATAAAAAGAACCGAAATGTTTTTAGTATAAAAATGCGTAGATGCGCTTAAAACAGGGGTTCTTAACCATTCTCAATCACGACCCGAAATCAACAAGATCACCTTTGCGACCACAAGGGACTATCTGTTCTTCGACATTAGTGAAACCAGTGACGCAGTAAGTGCATTTATAAAAGGACTGTAAGTGTATTCGTACGACTAAACTGGGAAACCACCTACGAGTCTAGTTTGGATCTTAAGTAATAAGCTCAAGAATCCCAGGCTGTAAGTAGATTTGTACGACCCATCTCGGAAGCCCCTGCGAATCAAGTTAGGGTTGTGATCCATAGCTCAAGAATCCGTGGCTGTTAATGATATTTATGACTCATCTCAAAAACCGCTGCGACCGAAGATTTGGTGGTGACACAATAGGTTAAGAACCTCTGATCTAAAACAAGTCAACGAAGTTTTGGATCATGTAAAAGAAACAAATTTCGCCAATATTAATTTAAAATGGCTAAATTTGGTCCACTGCACCATAACTGAAGTCGCTACAGTGGTAATGATGAATCCCCTTCACGGTTCTGAATAAAGTATACTATATATACTTCTTGCTCTCCACACAGAGAGGTTCAAGATATGACCAAAGTTGGTGACGGAAAATGATGGTAATGAAAAAAATGTATGGATTTTTTTTTTTACCCTTCATCAGCAACGAGTTGTGCTGCTCATCAACACCAGCCGCGTTAGACACCCTACAACTGTAGTTCCCGTTGCTGTCCGGTCCGAGTTCTCGGATGACAAGGTTGGACAAGTACTCGTCCAACACTTTGATGGAGAAGAGACTGTTTTCCGTGAGTTTCTCGCCGTCCTTGAACCATTGGAACTCGAACGGCGGCGTCCCTCCAACGACCGTGCAAGTGACAGCCGTCCATTTACCTACATTTAAATCTCCAGTGAAGGCGAATGGGCCGACTTTAGGCCTGTCGATGCCTGGAAAGGACACAAACCGTCATAAACATTCCATGATGATAACAATCAATTCAATTTTATTTACGCTTCCTATAAATCACAATTTAGAACCAGTTTCATTATCTGCACGTGTTTATTTGAGTTGGATTACTTTTTGCACATAGCAGAATGCTGTAAGTACAGTCAAACTCAGTTATACGACATCGAAGACTCCATGAAATTTTGTCGTCATAGGCGAAGTGTCGTTGCAAACGAGGTTTTAGGCAAGACTACAATCAGATGCAATCAAATGTAGTGCATAAAGTTGATGTTTCATAATGTGTTTGGTGACCTTATTTGATAAAGAAAAATACGGAAGCTCTGGGATCACACAAATACTGGAAATGTCGCTAAATGATCGCTAAATCTCACCAAAAATTTTGCCGATTGTGAGCGAAATCACAAAATACAGTATTGCTTATAAATGATGGCAAGAACTATAGTGATTCCAGAAAATCTGCAGTGATTTCAAATATATTTTACGGGGAGAAAATCTTTTCAGAGATGGCAAAATGTGCAAGATGAATATTTATAGTCATTCATTTTTGTATAATTAATAAACTGTGCAAAACATATTCCCATCTCCCGATACTAGTGAAGAAAGAATTAAAGTGAGCTCTGTGAAAAAAGAAAATAGAGACATTTTTATAAAAAAAAGGCGGGAAGGGCAAAATTACGGGAAAATACGATAATGTCTAGTATACAGGTCATGTCAATGAGCAAGTTAGAGTGTAATATATTTTTTTCAACATTGGGCATCAATAAACAAACGTTGCCTCAATGTGGTGAGGTCTAAATCTAGAAATGGAATGTATAGAAAATATATAGGAATATTTCGGGAAAACGCCATATAAAACACTGAAGCAAAAATGCTGAAATACATGTCCTTATATCCAAGGTTGTTGAGGTTTCATCGACTTTATAAGCAAGGTTTCTTAATGTTATTCTCACGGGAATCGGTCTGGACCACCGACTATTATAGTTGAGGTCGTTATAACTGAGTTTGAGTGTACCGTATTTGAATGAGTAGGCCTATACATATTTTAAAATAAAAAGTGGTGTTTACAATTTCGCTTCCCCATCGATTGATATCAAAAAGTGAATATTTGAATACAAAATGTAAATTTACTATTTTACATTTTTTTTTACATACATTTACTATATTACAAAATTTCATCTATATTTTGAAAAATGAGAAATTTAAGTATAAGTGAATCTGAAATAAATTTAAAATGTTCGTTAGTTTCTATTAAAAAAAAAAAGAGGGTAGTTTCAAATCATTTTCACTCGTAAGAAATAGATTTTAACACATAAAAACTTGTCTGATATTACAGAAATTGAGTTAAAAATTGTGAAAAAACCCGTCTAGTCACTGCAATGTAATTTTTTACTCAGTATACAGTATTTGGATTTCAATGATTGAAAAAGAAAACACAATGATGGAGAATGATGACTTACCAAGAACAAGATGGATGCAATGGAGGATATTCCAAACATTTATTATTGCGATCGGATTTCCAAGCAGTTTCATCGTGAACAAAGTCTTCCGAACGATCACTTGATTCTTAATCGATCTCTTACCACCGAATGAATAACACAAAAAAACACTATCACTTGAAAATAAGAGACATTATACAAGGATATAGCAATTGTACAGTGTGTATATATGCATAGAGTTACTGTATTTCCCACGGTGAACACCAGAAACGGACGACTAGCGCCACACAGTGATCAAAAATGTAAATATAAATGAAATTGTATTTCCCGAAGAGCAATTTTATATCAAATAATGTACTAGTTTAGCTATCTTCGAAAATTAATGCATGTAAATAAACATATATATACGTTGATTTTCAATACTGAAAGAAAAAAGGTCTGTGCTGAAAGTAAGATTATCGTGAAAGTATCATCAATAACACTGTAAAATAGAAAAACAGCTTACACACTAATATTTTTATATTAAGAACCTGTACTGTTACGATGACTGACCAGAGAGCCTTTTGATCCACGAAGAGAAAAAATCATAATGTACATTGAGTGTTTACCTTTCATCAATAACGAGTTGTGTTGCTCATCAACACCAGCCGCGTTGGACACCCTACAGCTGTAATTGCCGTTGCTGTCCGGTCCGAGTTCCCGGATGACCAGACTGAACAAGTACTCGTCTATCACTTTCATGGAGACGAGGCTGTTTTCCGTGAGTTTCTTGCCGTCCTTGAACCATTGGAACTCGAACGGTGGCGTCCCTCCAACCACCGTACACGTAACAGCCGCCCATTTACCTACATTGAGATCTCCCGTGAAGGCGAATGGGCCTACTTTAGGCCTGTCGACACCTGTAAAGGGAACAGCTGATTTATCTATTCGTCACAACAGTAATATCAGAATAAAACAGGAAAACACGCAAAAATAATGAATATAGGCAAGACGTCCAAGAGCTCAACACATTATTGGGAATTTTGATTCTTGTTGTCTTTGTGTTTGTATTTGTATATTTCTCCACAACTGAGTTTTTTCGCGGCCTTCTGTGACCCCCCCCTCCCAGCTAGCTGTCACGGCTCCCCTGCATTTCAATTTCATTCATGCGCCGCCCCCCCCCCCCCCAGAAGATACCGGAACCGAGGGGGGAATCATATGGCCTCAGGTTGAGAAACACTAGCCTAGTACACTCTAGTATTCTCAGTAGAAAAGTTTCTGGTGGTCCACAGAGGATGTGACGAGTTCAGGCACCAGGCCAACAATGTGTCTAGAATCAATGTCATTGTGTCAATCAAAAAAAAAATATATATATATTCCGTTACAGCAATCACTAAAAAGAGATTTTTTTTTCTCTTTGATTTCTAGTTTTCCATGTCATTAAGAATTTAATTTCAATACAAATTTGTAAATAAAAAAAAAATTATATAACATTATCACATACAACGACTCCTATTTAACGAATTCCTCGATTTAACATTATTTCTAGATTTTCCTGTGTGAATATTTGTGTTGACCGCAATCCCGAGTCTTATGATTTTCCTCGATTTAACGACAAAACACACATGCCGGTTTCCACTGATTCCTTAAATCGGGGCTCTAGTGTAGTAGAGAAGAATGCATTGAATTTAAAATATTTTTATTGCAATTGTGGATTCAAAAATGTCTATATCCGACGTATATACACATTGATATTGAGTGGGACATTGCATTTTACATACAGCGAAACCTCACTACAGCGATACTCGATTTAACGATAAATCCCTATACAACGATATTTTTTTTCAAATTTTGTTTGGAATTGTCAATAGTCTAATGTTAAACTCCTCTCGATACAACGATATCCTTTACTACGATAACCCCCTCCTCTATAACGATATTTCGCGAAACCGCTACAACGACATTATTTATATTTCATTCAAAATCAAATTCGATATATGTTTAAATTCCTCATCAGTGATTGTTGTTTCGAGAGTGTTTAATAACAGATATTTTGCACTACCTACCTTCCGAAAGTGTAAATGAAGGTGCCCTGAAGCTTTTTTCTGTGTAGTACATAAAAGTACGGTAAACAACTTTACAGTGTGAAACAACGTACTGAATGCTATTAATCAAGTGAACAATTATTGCGAATAAACCCTCATAGATGCATTTTTGGTCATACCAACAACGTCAGTTCAGAAGAGATGCCAACAACAATCTGAAGGTGACTGGTGATATATACTACCTCTCGGTATAACGATAAACCCTCTTCAACGATATTTTTTCTTGATCCGCAGAGTATCGTTATATCGAGGTTTCACTGTATATACACTTGATGCGAGTGTTTTAATCTCAATTTCGAAACTGATTCGGCACAAAATTACAATTTTAGTGTTTGGCATAATACTGAATATACTTGGCTTAATAAAAAATAACAACTTACCGACAACAAGATGGATGCAATCAAGGATAGTCCCGATGGCGACGGTTACTGCGATCAGATTCATGTTGAGTTTGACTACGATTTCCAGGTTCTAACTTCAATTCGGCCACTTAATACAATCTTTCATTATCCGCAACGGCACTCACAAAATCAATACAACAGACAATATACAGTGTACGTAGAAAGAACATTCATACAGTATTGTGAATCCAGTGCTTTCTTATAGGAAAACACCATGAACAGATTAGTAGCGCCACACAGTGACTAAAAATATAAGTATAAATGAATTCGTTACTTTTTTTTCCACGTCGGTATTTGTTTGAAACTCATGAAATTTTACAATTAACTAATAAATATCTAATAACGAAGGAAGAGAACCAAAATTAACACGTATTTGATAAGACTATCAAATCTATATCCAACAACGCGTTTTATCATGTTGTTGAATGAAGTATGTGAAAACCGAATCAAAAACAAGAAATCGTGCAAGAATAAAACTATCTTAAATTCCATATTGAGACAAGGTGGCTAAAACTGGTCAAGTGTCCAAGAAACTTGTGTCCTATGTTGTTCCTTAAGCACAATAAGAATCAAATAAAAACTCCTTTTTATTACCCTTCATCAGCAGCATGTTATGTTGCTCATCAACACCAGCCGCGTTAGACACCCGACAAGTGTAATTGCCGTTGCTGTCCGGTCCGAGTTCCCGGATGACCAGGTTGGACAAGTACTCGTCCATGACGCTGATAGAGATGACATTGTTTTCTACGAGTTTCCTGCCGTCTTTGAACCATTGGAACTCAAATGGCGGCGTTCCTTTGACAACCGCACATGTTACAGCTGCCCTATTACCTGCCTTGAGATCTCCAGTGAACGCGAAAGGGTTCACTTTTGGACTGTCGATACCTGGAAAAATAATGGGGGAAAAACCAATGAATATTTCGAAAAGTAGCATTCAATATTTATTCAAACCATTCGTCTTCAAATCGTAACACAGTAATATCCGAAGTTTCGCGATACGTGGGACCGACGACAACCGCACAAAAGACGGAGTACGTTTTGCATACAAATAAATACAGTGTGTTCCATTCGTAAAGAGTTCAAGAATTCATAAAAATCGATGGAATTCGTATACAGTCGAATCTCGTTTTAACGAACACTTTTCTAATCCCCGAGATAAGTTTAAATAGTAACAATTCAATAACCTGGAATTCCTTTGTAACAAAATTTCGTTTTAACAAAGTGATTTCTCCGGTCTCTTTGAATTCGTTATAACGGGATTCGACTATATTTGAATGCGGTTTGCGAAAAAGTTATTCCAATGAAGGTGTGTGTGTGTGTGTGTTTTTTTCCAGGAAAAAGAATGAGTTCACATTTTTGTCGATAGAGAACGCTGAATAAAAGCAAATCACTGGAAATATGCATATCAAGAGTCATAAAATGCAGGGTGCACGATTAACAGTTCATTTTCATTTCTGAATTTATTGCTACTGGGTGTTTACATAACGGTTTTCATTGTGGATAAAGTACTATTGGCGAAATTGTTTCACTTCAGCCACGAATCGCCGGCTGAAGCTTTACGAACGTTTCAGACACAGAAGAGATTGGTGAAAAATTCAAGGCCAATCACACCTGCCAGACTTGCGTGCAGCGCCCTCTACCGACAAATATTTGAACCTTTTTCTACACCAATAAACATACCTTCGTGAGAATGACTTCTTAGCAAACCGCATTCAACTATCACATCAATTCCTTCCACTCTTACGAGTTTTTAAATTATTTGCATGTGACATCTTGTCCATATAAATAATGGTAAACTGGGACCGAAATTCAGGGAGAAGCGCGCCTTTCTCCTTCCTATCATAAATATACTATTCTTTGAAAGTCTGCGAATCTACAACTCTGAGTACAAGGAGTATTAGTTTTTCCGGGTGTAGCAGTAGAAAGAGTAAAAAACAGCTTAGAAATATCTACAACTAAAAAAAACACTTGCTCGTATATACCTGTCTCCAATATTATAAAAAAAAAATAATCTTCAATGGCTTCATAAAATTTAACTTGCCTTGCATCCGCAATCTGATCCAGTAAAAAAATATTTTTCTAAAATCTGTGCAAATGAAAGTCACACTTGGAATGTTTTGATACCACCTTGGTCCATCGCAAAATATTTTTTAATAATCTCTTCTGTCTCAACAATATCCTTGTTATGATGCTTGAGTTTCAGAAATGTGCATTTTTTCACAGAAACTAGTGCTAATCGGGTTGTGGGCAGGGCCCCCCCTAAGCTGGAATTTTTTGCGGGCCCCCGGTTAGACTTTTCACGGGCCCTTCTATAGTTAATTTATATCGTAAAAAAGCATAAAATGATGAGAGTTGTCTTAGGCCCCAGAGCTAGAGCCCTGTCAGCCTCGGTCTTGCGGGGGCGATGGTTGTGGGGTATTGCTATATTATCATAAACACTCCATTCTGATATGAAACTGGTGAAGACATTATAATATGCAGTATTCGTATGGCACATAATCCTAAATGTGTGAAAGCAAGATTCAAATTCGAACGTAAACAAGCGAATTGCCTGAAAAAGTAGCCGAAACAATAAAAGTTGAACCCCTTCCTCCAAAAGATCCAATGAATGATCGAATTGGAGAAGAATTTATATCAAATAATAGATCTATCAATCTGTTATTTTTAATAAGCTATCTGTAAAATCATTTATATAACTAAATTGCATATGCATATCATTTTCAAACGTATTTGATTCAGAGCAGAAAACGCCAACTTACCCAGTACAAGATGGATGCAATCAAGCACGTTCATAATGGCGATGACTACTATTGAGGTCGGATTTCTACCAAATATCATTATTACGGTGATTATGATGGACACTTTCAGCTGGTCGATCGATTTTCAATGGATGATCTTGATCAGTGTGGAGAGTGGATATTTTATTATGCAACCGAATCCAGCAGAACACACACACACAGAGAACAGGCAGTATTACAAGGAAAAGCAACAAAAAACATATACGGTTATGTGTAAATGTCTGTCACATTCTGAAGAAACACCAAGAACGGACGAGTAGCGCCACACAGCGACCAAAAATACAAGTATAAATGATTTCGATACGTTATTTTTCGAAAAATAACGTATTTGGAAAACATTCATTTTCCAATAGCAAAAATTCACATGCAAAAATAAATGTACGTACAGGTATTACATACATCGCGTTTGTGTGTGAAAGAACAAAATCGATATTACTCTGCAGTATTACTTTAGGTTTCTCATCATATCATTAGAACACTTAAAAAGAACTGCGAAGTAAGGCTCTTTTTTGTAAAATGGCCTCAAAGTAACCTGGAAACTAACCTATAATTTGAAACCTTATATAAGAACATATAAATATAACGGTAAGGACTCGGTAGAACCCATTTAAACTCATTGGCTGAAACATCTTGTACATTAGTTAATAATAAGAAAGATGGTAATTAGTTTTACCCTTCATCAGCAGCATGCTATGCTGCTCATCAAACCCGACTGCATTAGACACCCTACAGCTGTAGTTCCCATTGCTGTCCGGTCCGAGTGCCTGGATGACCAGATTGGACAAGTACTCATCCATCACCTTGATAGAGATATCACTGCTCTCTGACAGTTCGTTGCCGTCCTTGAACCATTGAAACTCGAATGGCGGCGTCCCTTCCACGACGGTACACATGACGGCAGCCCTTTTGCCAGCCTTTAGATCTGTGGTGAATGTAAATGGACTAACTTTCGGCCTATGGATGCCTGAAACAAAATCATGTCATTTAGTGATACAAATACCTTAAATCACCATAAATCATCCCATCCTCTTCTCAAAAGCACAACATCAAGCTATAAACCACAGAATTTACTTGCTTTTACCAAAAATCAAAATGTGTACTGGGCAATTTTTTTTCCAATACAGTGGATCCCGCTTATAACGTCCTCAATTAGAACGTTTTTCCCGCTTAACACGACTCATTTTCGTGGTCTCAACCATAACAACACATACTTGAAGCATTTCCCCGTTTACAAGTGAAGTATATACTGTAATTTTGTTAAATCGTTAAAAACTAGTTCACCTTTACTGCGTGGGAAAAAAAATATTAGAGAAATGTCTTTATACTATTACATACAGCATTCATAGCAAAAAAGCATCCGAATACAGGTGGGAAATATGTAGATTGCAGCACCAGTCAAACTATAAAATCATTTCAAATAATAAAGTCATATAAAATTTAAAATGATGACTTACCGAGAACAAGATGGATGCTCTTGAGGATATCCAGAATGACGATCATTGCTGCTACCGAATTCATACGTGTTTTCATTGTGATGGTGAAGACTCTTATTTAATCACTAGATTATCAATTGATCTCTATTTTATCGAATTATCAGAAAATCAGAATTAAAATCACATACAATTCAGAAAAGAGAGGATACATTACTGTGAGGAGAATAAAAACAATATTATTCAGTATTTGTGTAAGAAACACTTTGAACAGACGTGTAGCGCCATACAGTGGCTGAAAATAGAAACATAAATGAATTGAATTTTATTTTATTGCAGGTTAGGAAACTCGCCTACTCGATGATTTTCACGGAACAAAAAATACGAGTACGATAATCATGCACGTAATGGAGTTACAAAGTCGATACGACACTTGCATAAGACTACTAGATCCATGGATTTTGCTCATCGTTTAGGCAGCCATAATACATCATAGAAGGAACATATAAATGGACCTTCATTCTAGTTTGCATTATGACAATTATGCTTCATACCGGTCAGGTTATACGCACATTATTGTTGGTACTCAGAACAACAGTTGGTGAGACAAACTTTTGGCTCACCTTGTATATTAAGGACGAAAATAATTAAGTAAGGGATTCTGTTACCCTTCATCAGCAGCATGTTATGTTGCTCATCAAAACCAGCCGCGTTAGACACTCTGCAACTGTAGTTTCCATTGCTGTCCGGCCCGAGTTCCCGGATGACCAGATTGGACAAGTCGTCCATGATTCTAATGGAGATGTCGTTGTTTTCCACGAGTTTCTTGCCGTCCTTGAACCATTGAAACTCGAATGGCGGCATCCCTTCGACGACGTTGCACATCACATGACGGCAGCCTTCTTACCTACCTTCAGATCTCCAGTGAAGGCGAATGGATTAACTTTCGGCCTATCGATGCCTGGAAAAAAAATTTCATATCATCAGCACGTAACATTAGATAATCTAAAAACGATAAAATGTGTAATTATTGTATATCATATCATGTATCTTTTCCTAACATAAGGATAATGAACTCATCTATCAAAATCAGTGATTTTCGTGAAATACTTAATCTTACCGGTACTAATACTTAAAGATATAATCAAATTATTATTATGTGAAATATACGATTAAGCATCTGAGAAAATATGAATGAATATAAAGTAATTTGATTATAAAAAATGTTTGATGTTTACGTATTTTAAATCGTATTAAATTGAAACCATGATGTGCGTGGGTGCTCTTCGTTAATTCTTACATTGAAGAGAAATGTACAGGTAACCCCCAAAAGTTTTGAGTCTTTTCGGTAAGTGCATGATGTAGGCGCTACTGATGCTTTATCATATCAATGTGGACACTGGGAACTTGTAATAGTCTGTTGATACGTCTAGTATGGTTTTTATTGGCATTGGCGCGTTTCGGAAATTTGTAAAGGTTCTCCTGTCAATGAGGCCGACTAAAAGCTGTATTTTGAGTCGATATTATTATCTCCTTTAAAAATGGAGGAAATGTTCTTCAAACTTGAATAAATATGTATGAGATACATCTCATTTGAATGCCCACATTGGGAGACAAGAAGAGAAGCCATGACACACAAGATCAGAGACAATTATCAATAAAATATACTATTATAACATCAAGGAAGATAAAAGACCTTAGAGAAATTTTGAGTACAGCATTAGAGAGAAATATTTAGAATATCCAATGTAAAGTAAATGTAACAAAACTTAAATTTGTAATGGTTGAATGGTTTGAATACATAGCTACTAGTGTATATAAAACATAGTGCAAAAGTGTTTTGTGAAAGAATATCGATGATATAATTGTTTAGTTTATATATAATTCATGTTTTGCGGTTGATTTGAAATTCCCAAATATATCTTGAGGGTTATAAACTAGAATCTTTTAACTCGTAACTGCTTCAATTTTGCTCAGTGTTTCTCACACGAACTCTATTTATTAACATGATATTTCATGATGGGATATTTCATAATGCAATTTATCGAACTTTCCTTTTTTTTAATTGCTTTGTTAATTGCATTTTTAATTGGGTTGCTGTATTTTTGAAACATATGACAACCATATTTTTATGGGCATCTTTTTATCAGCCACCTCGTTGGGCATTTTGCCTGTTGTGGCGTTGTATTTGTATTTGTATCTGTGGATGTCATGAAAACTGAAGATCGATGAAGACTAAAGATTGAAATTTCATCTGAGATTCTAAAACATTCTTATAAAAATACGTGTTTCGTGATAACTTTCGTGAAATTAGTCGTAGAAAAATTGCATGGATCGAGATGCCCATGTAAACTAATAAGAATAACTTCACCTAAAATGAAATGGATTCGAAGAAAATTCCGGGAGATTAGCTGAGATGTTTATTCATACCAACCATACTGACCAGACATTCTACCATTCGTTTTTGCTTTTCTTAATAAATTCTGTTATACGGAAAATCCTTCTCTGATGCTGTCGAAAGCTACCATACATGTAATTTTTGCGTCCAAAACCCTACTGAATTCTGTAGGAAAATTGTGCGTTATGTTGTTAACGTTTTTCCTTCATAAAATAATTTACGCGAGAGAGAGACACACACTCAGAACTTTCGGGACGACTAAATACAATTGAAATATTCTGAATAATTGCGATATCATGTATGCTCATCTCATGTGAACTACAATACTGTGTACCAGTTTTTCTTAACCCTTTTTGCTGATTCGAAACCAGACCTGTGCAGTCAGAAGCTACCTCCCTAACAACTGTACTGCCAGACGGCAAGGTGTTTCCCAAAAGTGGGCGATAGAAGCGACGAATATAACATAGGATCGAATGGGTACGCTTGAGTTGGGGAGGGGGGGGGGGGTATGAGAGCAAAAAAAATATTCTGATCAGGGGCGATGGAACAAAAAGTTTGGGAACTATGTTCCTGTCAGATCTCATTATCATCAGGGTTCACATATACTAAAGGTCTCTGGGCCGTGTCCGGGTGGGCCCATGTAAACGACCCTGGTTTTATGAATAGTTCTGCTTTATTCTGAAATTAGACACGCTCTTTATTTTTCTCCACTATATTTAAAGTAAAATATTTATTTCTTCCCATCTGAATTTTTTTTTCAAAATTTTCTGTGTGGGGACCCCCTCCTCTTAAGCACTTATCACGGTTTTTCTTTCACTAGATTTTAAGCCGCGGCCCCCTCAGAAAATCACAGTAACGCAAGGGGGCCATATGGCTCCCCAGGTTGAGAAACACCACTGTATACTACACATCGATGTTATTAATATAAAAAAAACTTGAAGCTGCAATTCACTCAGAGAAATTCTCTGATATTTCAGTTCATTGTCAAACGTATATTTCACTCGTTTAGAAACATATATTTTGAGACAAAAATATGATCAATAATAATTACCACTTACCCATTACATGATGGACGCAATCCAAGATATTCACAATGGCGATTGATGCTATTATTGAGATCGGATTTCTATGGAATTTCATCACGATTGATGATCACGATGACGTCGGCTATGGTTCGATTTCTTGAATTATGATCGATCTTTCACTATTGAAAGATTGAGACGTACAAAATCAATTGAAAAGACAACTGGGTACAGTGTTCAAAGTGTCATACACACAGTTCGAGTGAGTAAAAATTTGGGTTTCCTCTGGAAACACCAAGAACGGACGAGCAGCGCCACATAGCGATTGAAAATACAACCATAAATGAATTTGAATGCACATTTTTTTGTATTATATACCTATAATTAAGAAACAAATATTTCTATTTCACCTGTAAACTCGAGGAAAATTGATTAATGACCTTTCTTATACAATAATTGAAAAAATATTCGGTGACCATAACTTTTGTGCCGTCCTGTACATTAAAATATGATAAAAATTTCTAATTTATACCCTTCATCAGCAACATGCTGTATTGCTCATCGACACCAGCTGTACCGGATACCCTACAGCTGTAGTTTCCGTTGCTGTCCGGTCCAAGTTCCCGGATGACTAGACTGGACAAGTACTCATCCATCACTTTGATAGAGATATCGTTGTTTTCCGTGAGTTTCTTGCCGTCTTTGAACCATTGGAACTCGAATGGCGGCGTCCCTTCTACGACCGTGCACATGACGGCTGCCCTTTTACCTGCCTTAAGATCTCCAGTGAATGCGAATGGGTTGACTTTAGGCCTATCAATGCCTAAAAAAACCACAAGTCATAGAGTTATTGAAATGAAAGCATCGTGATTAATAATAGTGACAATATTCAATGGGTATTTTATGTCATATACAGTGTTATCCCACATTTAACACAAAATAAATAATTTAAATTCAAATTCATAAGAGTTAAAACTAACAAATAATGTGATAACTTCGAGTGATTATTAGCATGGCTGATGACACAGGACAACAATAAAATTGCGCCGGCATTAAAATATACGATTCCGAATGTTTTTGACCTGCTGAACACGAATATCCCGATGAAAATTTTTTTATTGGTTTCTTGTTTTTGAGATATAACTCCGTTAACAGTGAAAAAGTGCTTCACGAGCGTTATTGTATGGTGAAAAAGAGGTAAGGGGAAACAACATTACTAGGGAAAATGGCTACCCTCGATGCTGGCTTAATACTGTTGGACAATTGTAAGAGATGCTCCTGGTGTCAAGTACGAGAGTAATGCAGAACGAAGATGTGGATGTATACATGTCAGACATCGATAAATGAACTATTGTGTTGCAACACATTTACGGGGGGGGGGGGGGTTTCTTATGTGTTTGTGTTGTGTTTTATGTATGTTTTAAATGTTATGCCTCTATATATTGGTGAGGTTTCCATATATTTGTGTTTGTTTTTCTGCACACATTTATTTATTTTTCCCCTATGATAATGTGTTTTAATGTATTCTATTGTGCTATTATATGTGCATTGAATGTGTAGCTTCAGAAAAAATCGTAGCCAATTTAGCTTTTTTTATGGTCAAATTCGTGTTCAGCCTACGAATTACACAAGCAATGACTGTTTTTCATTTATTTTGGAAGCAGAGTGTCAAAATTCGTTGTTCAGTATAATCGAAAAATTGATGGTAAAACTTTCATGAATCAAAGTGGTTTCCATTTATATGCAATGACAGTCCGTGTAAAAGAACAACCGTATAAATAACTGAACTTGTGAATACAAATGAATAATACGTAATGCCATACATCAATCACGAGAACTATCTCTCACACTATCTTTAGTAAAACAATAATTGTTATTGTATATCTTTGTTTAAATCGGTTAAAAGAAGAAAATACAGTTAAAAAAATAAGACTTACCAACAACAAGATGGACGCAACAAAGGACGTTCGCAATGGTGATGATTATTTCGATGTGACTTCTATCGAATTTCATAGTGATGATGGTCACTTTTACGTTTGTTAAATCGATCCTTAACTAGGAGTTTAACTATCAAATATGCACAAGGCACGAACGCAATTTAGAAGAGATACAATATTATAAAAAAATAAATAAAAATAAAGCACAATCAAAACATGTACAGTGCGTGAAGATTTCGATAATGTGGTTACAAACACCCAGAACAGGCAGCTAGCGCCACACAGTGACTGAAAATACAAGTATAAATGAATAGAAATATGTGTTTTGGGGTGCATATAGCGATGAAAAATTATTTGTATTATTCATACATAACAAAAAAACGGAGTTATCATACACTTAATGGAAAAGCAAAACCGATAGCATCACGTATTCACGGAAAATTACTTATGAGAACTGAAATTAAATTATATTCAAGATGATACAATCCGAGTTTTATTTCATTCTAGAGGCCGGATTCGACTACAAGAAATTTTAGCAATACTCAACGATTTCTATTTGACCAACGTTGTATGGTGAATGTGAATAAAATAATATATAAATCAGGAATGTTTTTATACCCTTCATCAGTAGCATGTTATGTTGCTCATCAAAACCAGCCGAGTTGGACACCCTGCAACTGTAATTCCCGTTGCTGTCCGGTCCGAGTTCCTGAATGACCAAATTGGACAGGTCATCCATGATTCTGATGGAAACGTCGTTGTTTTCAGAGAGTTTCTTGCCGTCCTTGAACCATTGAAAATCGAATGGCGGCGTCCCTTCTACGACCGTGCACATGACGGCAGCCCTCTTACCTGCCTTCAGATCTGTGGCGAATGTGAATGGGCTCACTTTTGGCCTATCAATGCCTGAAACAAAATCATCGTTATGTTATTTTTTATCACACATACGCTTTGTTAACTACATAAAATTCCGTATAAATGCACACACACAAAAGGCATCTAATTAAATAAGAATTTTCGAACTCGTCTCCGAGTATTCATTATTTAAATTATTGTTATTTGCTAAAATCCATACAAAAAAATAAGCCTTTTAACCGGGAAAGTTTTGAATTTTGAAAGTTTTTATGCGAATTTTTTTTTAAATTTCATCCAGTAGATAAAATTTTTAATGAACATAAAAATCTCATGGAAAAATTTTTCTTTTGTTGCAGAAGTCACGTTAGCAAGTGTACTTAAAAATAAAATAAAGATAAAAGAATAATAGAAATTGCAGTTTAATTTTCATGTTCGTGATTATGAGAGGATGCAGGCTCTTTGAACGGGGGGGGGGGGGGTTGTATAGTGAACGGTTGGGGGCGGATTTTCGACCTCGCCCCCACGGTAGTAATAAAAAAAATTTGAGGTACGGGAAGTTGGCTACCACTTCCACCCTCCCCCGTATACACTTATGTTCGTGATAAGGCACTAAATAAGTATCGTTAATTTAATGACATTTTTGTCATGGTAATTCTTAAACACAGTATACAGTAGAATCTCCTATAACGGAAGCTCCTCCTTAACGCACACTCCCGTTAAATGACGTCTTTTTGAATTACGGGCCTCAATGTATTTTACAATCCATTAACGCACACTCCTCATTAATGGACAAAACCTTCGGTCCCAAGAGTGTCCGTTATCGAGAGGCTCTATTTCATTTGTATGTATAGTGATAATTTTTCAAACAAATGACTAAGCGTCGTAGTGACTATAGTGTGTGAGCGGGTGTCTACAAATATTTCAATCACGATTTTATTTATGTTATCGACTTAGTTCAAAATACCGTAATTACTTTCATACACCATAAAAACAGGAAAACAGATCAGAGTTAAAAACGAACACTTACCGAGAACAAGATGGATGCAGCTAAAGATGTTCATGATGGCGATTATCACCTCCACCGGGATCACACTAAACTTCATAGTGACGACGGTGAATTTTTGTTCTATGAATTGGCTCTCAAATTATCTTTTGATACCCATTAATACACGATCGACACGTTCAAATTATATCCGACACAGAGAGTGCCGGTCAGTGTTGAGAAATTTCGATCAAAGCTCACGCACACACATAGTATGTGGAGATCTGTCATAAACACCAAAAAACAGACGAGTAGCGCCACACAGTGACAGAAAATACAAACATAAATGAATTTGACAATTATTTTAAGTATAAAAAATTGTGCAACGACAAAATAATATAAATAACTGTAACAAATAATATAATGAGACTGCGCATCTGGAAAATCGTATTCAAATAATTTGTACGAAGAATAAATGCAAGCAAGGATATATATCAATACACGATGAACAACTCGATTACATGTTACTTCGCTGAAACTTATGGCCAACCGTGCACATTGATAAGAAGAAGTGGTTGATTTTACCCTTCATTAGTAGCATGTTATGTTGCTCATCAACACCAGCCGCGTTGGACACTCTACAACTGTAATTGCCGTTGCTGTCCGGTCCAAGTTCCCGGATGATCAGGTTGGACAAGTACTCATCCATCACTTTGATGGAGATATCGATGTCCTCCACGAGTTTCTTGCCGTTTTTGAACCATTGAAACTCGAATGGCGGCGTCCCTTCGAACACGGTACATGTCACAGCAGCTCTTTTACCTGCCTTTAGATCTGATGTGAATGTAAACGGGCTAACTTTTGGTCTGTCAATACCTGGAACAAAATTAATGAAATCAATATATGGATTTTATACTGATATACAATCATCAATACACGCAGATGCACACGAAGCGAGTCTTATTTTACTTGAAATATTCATAAAAGTCATTCATTCATAGAAAATTTCTCTTTTCTTCCTTGTTTGGTATATAATCAAAAGAATGTTGATTTATATGTATACCGTAAAAAATATTGAATTTTTTTTGTGAAATACAGTAATATCCCTCAGGGGAAGGGGAGTTTAAATTTTTAAATTAAAATAATTGAAGTTTAATTTTAATAAGACTGTCAATGAAATCGTAATGTTTCGCTACATTTCATGAAAATACACTGAAGAGCCAAAAAAACTGGTAAACCTGCCTAATA
Organism: Pholcus phalangioides; assembly: GCF_987345545.1. Lineage (NCBI taxonomy): Eukaryota > Metazoa > Arthropoda > Arachnida > Araneae > Pholcidae > Pholcus > Pholcus phalangioides. The sequence goes on from NW_028301613.1 coordinate 12,542,907, forward strand.
TCGTGTAGGGCCCCCGCGAGCACGCAGAAGTGCCTCAACACGACGTGGCATGGACTCGACTAATGTCTGAAGTAGTGCTGGAGTTAATTCACACCATGAATCCTGCAGGGCTGTCCATAAATCCGTAGGAGTAAGAGGGGGTGGAGATCTCTTCTGAACAGCACGTTGCAAGTCAGATATGTTCAATAATGTTCATGTCTGGGGATTTTGGTGGCCAGCGGAAGTGTCCAAAGTCAGAAGAGTGTTCCTGGAGCCACTTTGTAGCAATTCTGGACGTGTGGGGTGTCGCATTGTCCTGCTGAAATTGTCCAAGTCCGTCGGAATGCACAATGGACATGAATGGGTGCAGGTGATCAGAATCAGGCAGGATGCTTACGTACCTGTCAGAGTCGTATCTAGACGTATCAGGGGTCCCATATCACGCCAACTGCACACGCCCCATACCATCACAGAGCCTCCACAAGCTTGAACAGTCCCCTGTTGACATGTAGGGTCCGTGGATTCATGAGGTTGTCTCCATACCGGTACACGTCCATCAGCTCGAAGCAATCGGAACCGAGACTCGTCAGACCAGGCAACATGTTTCCAGTCCTCAACAGTCCAATGGCGGTGTTGTTGGGCCCAGGCGAGGCGTAAAGCTTTGTGTCGTGCAGTCATAAAGGGTACACGAGTGGGCCTTCGGCTCCGAAAGCCCATATCGATGATGTTTCGTTGAATGGTGACACTTGTTGATGGCTCAACATTGAAATATGCAGCAATTTGCGGGAGGGTTGTACGTCTGCCACGTTTAATGATTCTCGTCTGTCCCGTTCTTGGATGATCTTTTTCCGTCCGCAGCGATGTCGTAGATTTAATTTTATACCGGATTCCCGATATTCACGGTACACTCGTGAAATGGTCGTACGTGAAAATCCAAATTCCATCGCTACCTCGGAGATGCTATGTCCCATCTCTTGTGCGCCGACTATAACACCACGTTCAAACTCACTTAAATCTCGATAACCTGCCATTGTAGCAGCAGTAACCGATCTAACAACTATGCCAGACACTTGTTGTGTTATATAGGCGTTGCGGACCGCAGCGCCGTACTCTGATTGATTCCATATCTCTTTATTTGCATACGCATGCCTTTACCAGTTTTTTTGGCTCTTCAGTTTATTTTGAACACTTTCATTTATATTTTGAATCGATTTTTACTCAGTTACATTGATGTCATGTCACTTTATCGTGCATGCAAGCTAACTTTAATAGGGTTTTTTCTCGAAAATTTCAAAAAATTATGTATTAGAGGTACATTAAATTTTACAGTGGTATATGATAGCGTATACAATCAAAAATAATATGTAAAACATTTGGAATAAATCAATGGTTAAATAGTATATTTTATGTGATATATCTACTATAGAGCAGTGTTTCCCAAAGGTGGCAATATCGACGATGGAATGGTTCGGGGGGGTGGGGGGTGATAGAAGCTATGGACTTAACATAGGATCCTATGGGTTCACTTGAGTTGGGGATCGCTAAGAGGGAAAAAATTGCTGATGAAGGGGGCGATGGAACAAAAAATTTGGAAAACTATGCACTAGAGAATAGTTTTTCCCCTCATGTTAAACGGTACACCTTAATAGTCACCCCTCTTTTACGGCTAAATAATAATTCCTTGTATAATAAAAGTATGCATTTCAAACCCTTAATAAACAACGCAATGATATCCGCAAAAGAAAGGCTTTACAAAAGTTGAAAATAAAGCTAAAAATAACAAATTATAGTTGAATTTTTGTTATTCGCGATCAATCTACTTAGTGAGCATTGTTAATTTAAAAATTATTTTGTTATTGGCAATTTTTGAATGCTTAATTTAATGTGATTCGTGGTAAATATGCATCGAATTCTCAATTTCCCACGATTTTTTGCTTTTTATAATTTTACTATTCCCAGAAATGAGTTATGTATAAATGATATCAAAAGTGAAATTGAAGTTGACCCTTTATGTTACCGTGAATATTTGATATACATGGACAAAAAACCGATTTTACCAATTTCTTTTCTCAATTTTTTTTATTATTTTAAAAAGTACATTTTTTAGTGTCTTTTCAGTGCAAAATATGTCTATACTTTTTATCTAGAAAGAATTGATTATACCTGTCGGTGACTTTCCTTGAAAGATGCTGAAATTTTACATGTTCAAGGATTTATGAAATCGCACCAAATTGAGGAGATTGCAGATAAAATTCAAGGTAAAAGCTATTCAACTTTGCTAAGCAAGGTTTGATATGTTTATAGATGACATTGAAATCAGGGCAAACTAGATATTTTACCCGTATAATTGGTCATTTTAGCTGATTAAAAAATCCACCCTAACCAATTAAATTGCTGTGTTGATGTATTGCTTCAATTACAAATATGCTAAAACAGCACAAATTTACATCCATTTTTGTATGTGATACAAAGTTTTTTCAATACTTTTTATGGGGTGAATTGTTAAACGCAAAAAAATTTAAACGTATGTAAATCTGTGCATGGATTTACTGCAATTGCGTTGTTATTATGCGACAAATACGTGTCAACATGACTTAATGAAAAAATTTCCTATTCAGTACCCATCAGTAGAATACATTTAGTATATTATAATATACCCATACAGTAGAATACATTTTGCGCATATTTCTGTTAGTTTAATAACAGCGTCAGTATTTTGCATTAGAAGAAACTAAAGAAGGAACCAAATACAAGTGAAAGGAGACTTACCGAGAACAAGATGGATGCAACCATGGAAGTGCACGGCAATGGCTATTATAACTGCGGTCAGATCTCGTTCAAATTTCATTGTGGAGATGATGACTTCTGTTCGATCAGTTTGATAATTAATTGACACCGAATCGACAAAATACACGACTCGTACAAAATACAGCAAAGACACATAAAAGATACACTCATGCGAATGAGACCAATAAAACATACGGTATTCGGAAATTTAGTATTTCCAGTAGAACACCAAACAGACGAGTAGCGCCACACAGTGACCAAAAATACAAGTAAAAATGATTTTATAATTTAATTTTGTTTGTTATTGCTCACGGTTACAGTTTATGTCTATTAACATAGACGAATATATGTTTTCTGAGAATAAGAATATAGCAATTTTTACCCTTCATAAGCAACATGTTGTGTTGCTCGTCAATACCAGCAGCGTTGGACACCCTACAACTGTAATTTCCATTGCTGTCCGGTCCGAGTTCCCGGATGACTAAGTTGGACAAGTACTCGTCCATCACTTTGATAGAGATATCACTGTTTTCTGTAATTTTCCTGCCGTCTTTGAACCATTGAAACTCGAATGGCGGCGTCCCTTCTACGACCGTGCACATGACGGCTGCCCTTTTACCTGCCTTAAGATCTCCAGTGAACGCGAAAGGGTTCACCTTCGGCCTACCCATGCCTGAAACAAACGTCATAAAGTTATTGGAAGATATAATTGACGTAAAACAGACTAAACAAAGAAAGTGAAACACGTGTATTTTAACACATTATATTCCAAAGCTCTTCACTTAAAAAAAATAATAACATGAATGAAATATAAAAGGAAAATATAATATTGAAAAAAAAAATGTTTTATTAAATTAAAATAACTAATTATATTATTAATTAACATTATTTCATTCAGTTTTAACTTTTATAGCAGTTAGTTCAACATTTAAATCCAAAGTAACGGTTACATTGCCTAGGTAGAAATAAACAAAAAAACAAGCGTCCCGAAAAAGTTACAATGGGTTGATGCAGCTAGGCGATGTCGGCCCAGTGGCTTCTGATAATGCATCTTTATTATTGGCTTTTTATTGCTAGGTTAATTTTCTTTATCATTTCTTCAGAATTTACTGTAATTTTTGAAAGTAGAAACGTCACTGGCATTGCCGCAGTTGTAAAAGAATCCCTGATAAAATCTGAAAGTGATCAGAAACGTGGTACATTTTTTGGCTTTATAATAGTTTATTTTACCTTAAATATAGCCTACCCATTAGGATAGAATTTGAAGTAAAATCTAATCTAACTATGATAGTAATCACGTGTTTTTGGAAATAATTTTTATAGAGCATGTACGATAGAGAGGAGATCCTCAACTTGCATAAACACTGCACTTTTATTGCCAAAAATTTTTGGAAAAAATCACTAGTAAACGCCGCATCAGCAGAAACGTCAAATGCCTTAAACCTTTATTGTTATAGTGTTGCTCTCAAGCACAACACACAAGGGTTTTTTATACTTCTCAAGTGGAGCCATTGTATATTTTGAACTCGTTTCGGCAGTGATGCTTCTAAAAAACTCGTGAACATTCGATTTTTACTCGTGAACCGCTCATGAAGTTTCCACAATTCCTGGTAGAATGGCTCAAAGGTATTAGTCTCTTATTTTTTGACAATCCAAGACGACCCTTGCATTTTGGAATTAATTATTGTGTGGAGTAAAAACATTGCTGTGAATTTTTCAACAATGATAGAAAAGTAAGTTGGCAAACAATAAGTGACATTTTATACTATATATTCTAATCTATGTAAATCTTATAAATATAGTGTATTCCCCTGAAGTGTAACATCCCTCATTTCTTTAAATGTTGGCGATTTTGATTTTTTTTCTTTTTTGTTTTGACATCTAATAGCATTCCATTTGCTAAAAAATTTTCCTCTGTATATTTCGATGCTTGCCAATTAAGAGGCTAAATTATAGTTATGAAACATGTAAACGCCGTGACACTTTTTTTAGATATCAGGGTGGTTTAGACATCACATTTTTGGACTAAAAAGACTGAACTATCTTTGAACTTCAAAAACGAGAAATATGAAAAAGTTTAATTCAGATTTTTTTGGCTGATAATTACAAGAAATTGTTTGAAGCATCGATAAAAACTTCAAGCATTTATGGAAAAATTCATCTTTCGTTATGGAATTTGTGATTCAAGTGAAAGTTTTTCTATTGGAGGTGTAAGTCAATCGATATATAGCTACTTTTTCTGTTGCTACTAAAAAAAGCAATGAGCAAAGATGCACATATTAACTGAATACAGCTACAAACGTATTTCAGCATATAATAATTTGTGCATTGGTAAACATCATATTATGCATATGATGATATACTAACGTATATTTGAATACTAACATTGAATCCTTATTTTACAGGCCAGAGAGAACGAGCACTAGGCCTACAAAATTGACAATCTAATGATATAGGTATAAAATATACAGCCATAAAGTTTTTTACTTACCGAGTACGATGTGATTCTTCAGGATGAGGTACAAAATGGCTTCTAAGATGACAATGGAATGAAATTTCGGTTCTCCCATGATGAATGCGATTTAATATTTTAACGCAGTGTAGTGTGTGATCTGTATCAAATGCTATATGAATGAGGGCCATAACAAAAGACATGCATCATGTAAGGATCCGTAATGGTGACAAAAAAAATAATGACACGGTATGCTAGCGCCACACAGCGACTCGAAACGGAAATATAAATCAGATTTCGGTTACAGTTAATGTAAATGTTCAAGATAGGTTTGTTTGATTTAATGTTACCATTCAATGCCAGTGACGCTTGCCATTCGTCACTTCCAGCCGAGTTGGAAACGCGGCAGGTGTAGTTCCCGTTGCTGTTGGCGTCCAGCTTGTCTATGGACAAACTTGAAATGTACTCATTGGTTATTATGGAGATCTTCTCGTCATTAGTTTGATGGATAACATTCCCGTTTCTGTACCACGTAAAAATGAACGGAGGACTTCCCTCAGTGACAGAACAAGACAAAGAACCTCGTTTTCCAGTTTCCAGGTTCCTGGAAAATTGGAACTGCATTATCTTGGGAGCTTCTAGCCCTGAAAAAGACAAATTTTTCTTTAGAAAAAGCGCAATATATGAGGAAAATCTATGTTCTGTCAGTTGCTTTTACAAAGATTTCTTCAAAGTAAAAAAAAAATGCACATATGTTCAACCCCGCTTAATCGGGTAACGGATACAACCTTAAACGTATATAATTAAATCCTCTAAAACCAAAATTTCTCCCATAGAGATAATGTTAAAGTTTTGAGCTTAATGTGATAATTTAAAAAAATACAAACTTTTCCCCGCTTGATCGAATATCGGAATTCACGCGACAGCTATTAATGCATATTAATAGCCTATGCATACTATATGCATAATATTTTTATTAGATAAAACATTCAAAAACTATGGCGAATATGTTTTCCGTTAATGGAGTGTCCAAGCTGTCTTCAGTACATTTTATTATGTTTTTTTTTTTGGTTCTTTGTTAAGCCAATAGAGACGCTTTTTGATGAAAGTAAAAATCTTTAAAGATATGCACAAACGTCACATGGCTTCATGCAATGTATTGAAATTAAAACATGATGACGGAAAGAAAAGATCTGAGTTTTTGCAACAAATTAAAAGTTTGGATGCAATAAAAAAACTCAAACTGAAGTTGCTAAAGAATATAGGAATTTCTCAGTCTGAAGTGTCAAGCGTTAAAATAAATTCTGATGAAATTGAAGAAGATTGGCGAAAGAACGGAAGCTTGATCCGAAAACCAAATAGTTCATTTTTATTGCAATGGTTTCATGCTAAAAGAGCCAGAAATGCTAAATCAATGACGCCATGATAAGACAAAAAGCAGAGGAAATCGCCCAAGATTTTTAAAACTGAAAAATTTTCTGCTTCGAAAAAATGTTTACACAGACAGACGGCAGCAAATGAACAATTTGATGATTAAGGCATTGCAATCGATATAAAACATTTTACAAACTATACCAGCGGTGTGAAATGGCAATCGAATTGCTCTCCGCATAATCGAATACGCCACTTAGTCGGCCGTCATGTGCTGGGACCGTTGATATCCGTTTGAATGAAGCAGATTGTATTTATACTTCATTCAAAGGCCGAGTCATCAGTAACCAAAATATCTCTGTCATACAGTTTAGAGTAATTTTCGAGCATGTTAGATACACTTCCCCCCCACCACCCCAAGATACTTTCGAACAAAACATGTATCCTATCATTCTATACACCGAATCAAAGTGTTCAATGGAGTCCAAAAAAATGTCCTTAGGAAAAAATCAAGACACTGATGTGTCTACTACATTGCCAAACCGGAACACTGATAGCACATTTGGAAAAGAGAAATTGCTATCCACTTCATATTAACCCTTTGAGCGGTTTTTAAAATTTCGCCGAGTCGCACTATAACTGCCGCAGTGGAAATCACTAAAACCTCCGTAAAATGCCACCTTTTTTTCAAGAAGAATATTTTCTTTTCCCGATTTCGTGCAGCTGATAATGCCCCCCCCCGCCCCGTCCCCCCGCCCCGTTTTTTGAACACGTTTTTGGCATAGGCGGAGATAGACTTGATAGAAGTCTGGGGGTGGGCACGTCCATTATTGCTGGGGATGGCACTATAATGATTTTGTGTCAATTGATGTATACATATATACATTAGATCAGTCGACTCCACCTTTGACGCCCCCTCCCCCCCCCGTATCTCCGCCCATGGTTTTTGGTCACGGATTTCTCATTCAGAAGTTGAAAAAAATTCGCAAAATACTTTCCGAGCATATTGTTTTCAAACATTCTTATTTTACTACTGTGCTAAGAAAAGCATTGATGAATCATTATTGCTCTAGCAAATCCTAAAAATCCTCATAAATACTATAGACACGTGTTTCGAGTCTTCCCAAGTATTCTAAGAATGCACTGCTAAAAAATATAACAAATCTTTTCCGTATAACAATATATTTCAGAAATATTTTTGCATGAAAAGCATGTGCAAATAGCACACAATCGATCTCTTTTTTTTTTCTTTTTCTAACACGAATATCAGATATACAATTTAATATTAAAAATATCCCCCTCTGTTTTTAAACGATTTCAGTGTGCAATAATTTACAGATATAAAGTGAAAGTAAATAAGGTATACAATTAAATGTTACTCACCCAAATTGAACTCCATTTGCAATAGAAACAGCAGAAGAGCCACTAGAGTCACCCAACGAGACCGCACAGTATTCACGGCCATGTTTGACGGACACGAATGTTCTAGTCAGATAACTCCAAATCGGAACCAGCTTAGGTACAAGAATCACACCAACAAATCGCAAAACAACTAAAATAACGTTCAAGAAACATCAACTAGACTGTCAATGAATATGACCATGTTACGATAAACGTTCAAACCAATAACTATATAATGTATACGAGATTCTATTTCCACAGCCATTACATGACATAGCAGCGCCACATAGTGCACCAAAACGCAAGTAAAGATACAATAGATATTTTCCACAACTTTATCAAGAAATAATTTCATTCACAATTTCATTAATTTGTTTGAAACTACACTTTCAAATTCCGTAATATTTTTGAAAGATTCAAAACACTTTATAAGTATTTTTGATAATCTCATGTCCAGAATAAAAATTATTCAATCATCGATAATTAAGGATTAAATGAATCAAAGAAATTTAAGATATCCTTGCAATGAATTCTCATTAATTGATTGAGTGCTACGTCGTTTTGGTTTATTTTGTGTGTTGGTTGGTATCGTTGGTTTGTTTTCGTTTACTGTATCACATGCTATTTCGGTACTGACCAATGGGATGCCGTCTCTTTTATGATCGAAATACTCACCATTCAACGAGAGGACGCTGTGCCATTCGTCGGTGCCGTAAGCGTTGGATACGCGACAGGTGTAGTTGCCGTTGCTGTCCGCGTCCAGCTTGTCTATCAAAAGCAAGGAGACATAATCTTCAATTTTTATAGCGATTTTCTCGTTAGCTTGTTGGATGACGTTGCCGTTTTTGTACCACGTGAAAGTGAATGGGGGACTCCCTTCGGTGACCGAACAAGACAGGGAACCTCGCTTACCAGTTTTCAGGTTCCTCGGGAATTGAAATTCTGTTATCTTTGGAGCTTCTTGCCCTGGAAAAACGAATGACCGCTCACGATTAGCATCTTCAATACCTCGAGCAAAGAAAAAAAAACGTTAAAAAATTCAAATTTTAGATGTGATTTGATATAATCAAAAGTGTCTGTAAAATATTCATTCACTGAACCATAATTACAGATATTTTTTTTTCACAAGTTTGGAAATAAAATCAGGTTTTCATCGGAAACATTTTTAGAAAAATTGCCATCCAGTACTAATTGTGAAGAAAAAAACACACACCCACACTTCTAAACCTTAAAAGTAAACCGTGAGAAATTCTATTTATGGAATTTGTAAGAAATGATTTTTTGCGGGATTCATAAGAATTACTATCAACGGAATTTATAAGAAATGATATTTACCGGATTTGTGTGTGCAAAAATTGCTATTTGCAGAATACTATTTACGGGATTTGTAAGATTTTCTTGAGAGCGCGGAGAGCTATGATATGGTGAGGAGGATTTGTAAGATAATGCTATATTTGTGAGAAATGCTATTCATGGAATTTGTGTGAAATGCTATTCACGGGATTTGTGAGAAATGCTGTTAGAGGGGTTTGTAAGAAATGGAGTTAGAGGGGTTTGTAAGAAATGGAGTTAGAGGGGTTTGTAAGAAATGGAGTTAGAGGGATTTGTAAGAAATGGAGTTAGAGGGATTTGTAAAAATGCTACTTACGAGATTAGTAGAAAATGCTATTTGAGGGATTAGTATGAAATGTTATTTACGAGATTTGTAAGAAACGCTATTTACGAGATTTGTAAGAAACGCTATTTACGAGATTTGTAAGAAACGCTATTTACGAGATTTGTAAGAAACGCTATTTACGAGATTTGTAAGAAACGCTATTTACGAGATTTGTAAGAAACGCTATTTACGAGATTTGTAAGAAACGCTATTTACGAGATTTGTAAGAAACGCTATTTACGAGATTTGTAAGAAACGCTATTTACGAGATTTGTAAGAAACGCTATTTACGAGATTTGTAAGAAACGCTATTTACGAGATTTGTAAGAAACGCTATTTACAGGAAATGTGAAAATTGCTATTTACGAAATTTGAGAAAAGCTGTTTGAAGGATTTGTAAATTTATTGCTACTTGCGGGATCAGTATGAAATGCTATTTGTGGGGTATATATGAAATGCTATTTGTGGGGTATATATGAAATGCTATTTGTGGGGTATATATGAAATGCTATTTGTGGGGTATATATGAAATGATATTAACGGGAATTGTAAGAAATGCCATTTGCGAGAAACGCTATATACGGGATTTGTGAGAAACGTTATATACGGGATTTGTGAGAAACGTTATATACGGGATTTGTGAGAAACGCTATACATGAGATTTGTGAGAAACGCTATACATGAGATTTGTGAGAAACGCTATACATGAGATTTGTAAGGTATGCTATTCGTGGGGTATGTAAGAAATGTTTTTTTCTCTACATATCCCACAAATAACAAGTTATTCAGCTATTTGCATAATTTTTATCCAAAATTGTTTGTTTAAAAATTGATATGTTGTACATTTTGCAAAAATTTCTATCCCGTAAGGTCCATTTTATTTTGTGGAGGAAAAAAAAATAAAAAGCCACTTTCTACAGGAAATTGTGAAGCACTTCTTAGTGCGTACCTTGAAAAATACAATCTTCAGGATTTCATGAAAAAATATCTATCCACCGCTTTTTTTTTTAACAAACTGATTATTCACAATATTTTAAAAATTAAAAATTGGCATGGACATAATCCCATTAAAAAAACTCTTTTGAGTTGGTTGCTATCCAATGGACAAAGGAAAAATGCTCTTCAGTGCATTTCGTGAAAAATTACTAATCGCAACAATTTTTTTTTTTTAGAACAAAATAATAATCAGATTATTGATTTTTCTGTAACTTCACAACCATCTAATTCAATTTTTCAAACATTTTAGTCCGGTGCATAATTTTCTGAAAATCTGTTTTATTTTCACAAAAATTGCAACTGTTGGGATTAAAAAAGAAATTAAACAAATTTAGTCTTCAAATCTTACTAATGCAATAAGTCGTGTGAAACGTTTCATTTTCGGAATTCATTTTTCATGTAAAAATCCTAGAAAGTTTTATGCTTCTCATACAAAAAGCCCTCGTAACATTTCTGAATTATTTTCCATGTAAATTTAGCACATACATTTGAATACACTTTAGAATATTGTTATAGACAAAATTACTTACCTAAATTCATATGTATTTGAAAAAGAAATACGAGAAGGAACATGGAAGGCGTCCATTGAAGCAGCACATTATTCTCGGCCATACTTGACGGTCGTGAATGTTTTGAAGAACTCCAAATCCAAGCTAGTTTTGGCTCAAAAATCACAACACAGATCGTCACTTTATTTGCATAATACTATGAATGAAGTCGTAATTGCGTGCCAATTAATACAAAAGGGCTGAGAAGACTAACACACCTAACTACAGTACTCATGCATGTATACAGTATTCAGTATTTCATGATCATCACTTGCATAGCAGCGCCACATAGTGTACCAAAATACAAATAAAGACATGGAAAAAACACCAATTGAAATCACAATAATTTCTATTTATTATAAAAGTAAATATGAATTTTACACATAAAATTCGAGAGATTTTCAGAGTGCGATTTTTCCGTTCACACCGTCAACTATAGTTATTAGCAGAGTGAAATGAATTACGAAATTTAATCAATAATAATTTAGTTTCCACGCAGCATTTTTAATAACGGCATAAAACCGTAACAATGCAAAACCCCGTTTTTTTTCATTTTGTTAGTTATGAATTTCTAAATTTTCAGAAATGATCCGTTCATTCCCAAAACATGAATCTACCGATGGCATGTCGTTCTCTTTGATCGAAATACTCACCATTCAACGACAGGACGCTGTGCCATTCGTCGGTGCCGTAAGCGTTGGACACCCGGCAGGTGTAGTTGCCGTTGCTGTCCGCGTCCAGCTTGTCTATCAATAAATTTGAGACGTAATCGTCAATCTTAATTGAGATCATGTCGTTTTCAGTTTGTTGGATAACCTTCCCATTTTTGTACCACTTGAAGGTAAATGGAGGACTTCCTTCGGTGACCGAGCACGATAGGGAACCTCGTTTACCAGTTTTCAGGTTCCTCGGAAACTGGAATTCCGTTATCTTTGGAGCTTCTTGTCCTGGGGGAAAAAGAATAAACGATTATTATCTTCATGAATTATGTAATTTTTTACAGAAATAACGCCAGAAGAAGGCACATATGTATATATGCAGTGCTCGCTAATCCGGCGCATACCAGACCAAAATGCGCCGGATTTGTGGAAGTTAATTGAAAAAATCCATTTAAGTAGCACTGTAAAGGCTTCTGAGCACAGACACTCAGTGCCGTGTTTTCCTCTTCTATGTTCAAAGAAAATCCGCCTAAAATGCCGGATTACTGAACGGGCCGGGCTAACACACGGCCAGGTTATCGAGAGTCAAGTGTAAACTAATTAGGTCGTGCACATAGTGAGGTGACCAAGGGGTACGAGAGTGCATAATAGGGACTAGCGACGAAAACAATTGCATTGTTTTGTTCTACACCGCACGTATTCGAAAAGGAAAGAGAAAGAGTCCGTTCAACGAGGTGCGGGAGTTACAAACACGTTTGTTTTCACCTCGATATGTTGATTTTCACTATCCGCTGATTGGTCCATTTCTCTGTTTTTCTTCTTTCCCTCTTCTGCGGAAGTATCATCATCACACCCTTACATTTCAGAACCCCTCCGGTCATTTTCTCTGCCCTCCTCTTTCGCTATGTGCAGACATCTTTTTTTCCCTCCACCCTATGCATTTTTTTCTTCCTAGTCTCAATTCCTTAAGTTCGTACCTCTTCGCTGCAGTATGCCTTAACTTTAGGATACCAGCCTTACCTTTCAGATACGTCTGTTTTGCATCTATAAAATACCCACGCATCTTGATTAGATCATTTGATCATTTTTGTCGCACCACGGGCATTTTCTGCACACGAGGGCTAATTAGACCGGGACCTACAATTTATTGCCGATTCCGAACGGCAGGCTTATTTTTTATACTCGTCGAGAGGTTGGTGCACTAACCCCTCGATGATGGACTCCCTGCGGTAGCAATTTTTTGCTGCGGTCAAGTCGCCGTTTTTTGTTGTACCGCTGTGTCAGGAAAGTTTTCTGACAAGGACGAACCGGGTATCGAACTCGCGACACCTCTAAACATCCTTTGGTACTTTAGGCGAGCATCTTATCGACCGGGCTACCGCGCCCTCTTGATTAGATATATTTATATTGCTGGGCAATTGGAAAACTTTAGTTTGGGGGGGGGGGTGGCAATTGAGAGGAAGCAATAACACCGTTATGAAATCACATTAGATTTCACAGTGGGGTGACAGAAAAATCATGCCCCCCCCCCCCCACGCCCACAAACAAAAATCCTAGTTGCTGCCCTCTCTCGTTTGGGAAATAATTTGAATTCAGATTGTTTCTCCTACCCCAAAATGAGTATAGTTAATGAAAAAAATTTAAACTGTTCTATTTATTTTTCAAATGTCATCCAGAAGGTGTTTTGAAAATGTTATTACTTTAATAAATCTTATTAGCTTTTTCAAGTTAATCTTTTACTAAAACTGAAATCCGTAATTTCTGCAAAATTGGAGACTATTATATTGTTACCCGTTGCATTTCGAAAACTGTTATTCAACATATTTTATTTATGAAGGTTTGCCATTTCTCTTCCATGAATGCAGACCGAAATACAGTTGAATCCCGTTATAACGCGAAGACCTGAGAAATCACTTCGTTATAACAAAATTTTGCTATAAAGGATTCCAGGTTTCTTGCATTATTCCCGTGTAAAGATTCAAAAAGTGTTCGTTAAAACGAGATTTTCGCTATAACAATATTCGTTAAAACGGGATTAGATTGTAGTTCCCTTATCTTAAAAAACTTGAACTTCACGTTTTTCAAAATGTGAAGCGCAATTTCAGTCTGAAAACAGCTAGAATTTTTCTTCGGGGATTAAGTATTAAGAAAAAGAAAGTAATCTCCATTCGTGCTGTTCCACTGTTTAACTAATATTTTACTACAGTCAAATCCCGTTATAACGAACTCAAAGAGACCGGAGAAATCACTTCGTTATAACGAAATTTCGTTATAAAGTAATTCCAGATTTCTTGCATTGTTCCCGTGTAAACTTATCTGGGAGATTCGAAAAGTGTTCGTTAAAACGAGATTTTTTTTGCTATAACGGTATTCGACTAATACAAATATACAAATACAACGCCACAACAGGCAAAATGCCCAACGAGGTAGCCATCGGCGGATTTTCATCATTCATTTTATGAGTTACCTAATAACCACCGTATTACACAAATATTTCACCGAAACTAATTGATATACAGTCGAATCCCGTTTTAATGAATACCGTTATAGAGAAAATCTCGTCTTAACGAACACTTTTCGAATCTCCCAGATAAGTTTACACAAGAACAATGTAATAACGAAGTGATTTATGCGGTCTCTTCGAGTTCGTTATAACGGGGTTCGACTGTAAAATCATGATAATAATCAAGATGATGCAATATCTTTACTTGATGGAAAATGCCATTTCAGGCGTTTACACGAACATCGTAATTCGAAAAAATTCCTCTTAAATGAGCTGAACATACAGAAATTAAAGTTTCCAAGTAAAAAATAATTACATATTTGATTTCACCGTAAATGTACATTTTACAAAAAAAAAACATGTAAAATTCACTACAAGCAAAATCCTTACTCACCTGAATCCAAATCAGCTTGCAATAGAAATACCAAAAGAAATATGGAAGGCGTCCTTTGGAGCAACACATTTCCTACGGCCATATCGCGCGACAGATCTTTTAGATCCAGAAACACTCTAAATAAAGTCTATAGTTTTGGTTTATCTATAACAGTACCGATTAACGATTTAATTACAGAATTCAACATAAGATATCGTAACTATAGTGCCAACGACTACGAAAATGATACGAAAAAAAAATTAACAATAGTAACAATAATCACGAATAAAAGACTAGGTATTGCAAGACCATGACCATTGCATGGTATAGCAGCGCCACATAGCGTACCAAAACGAAAATAAAGACAAACAGTTTTTTTAGGCTCCACGTTTATGGTTAAAATGTGTTTAAATTTTGTAATGTCCAAAAAACTAAGCTGTGAGAGTGAATAATTTATGAGGTGTGATTTATAATGGGATATTAATACAAATATTAATTCCTGGATAATCAGTAATGGTCTGACGATATTAACGAACTGACGGAGGCAACGAACTGACTATCAGAGGTATCTGTCTATATCCGAAATACTCACCATTCAACGAGAGGACGCTGTGCCATTCGTCGGTGCCGTAAGCGTTGGACACGCGACAGGTGTAGTTGCCGTTGCTGTCCGCGTCTAGCTTGTCGATGGCTAGATTCGAAATATATTCGTTGACCATCTTGATCGACACTTGACCGTCCTCCTGTTCGATACTCTTACCGTCTTTATACCATAGAAACTTTAATGGCGGGCTCCCATCAGATACGGCGCAGGCAACGTATCCTCTGGAACCAGTTTTTAAAGTTTTCGGAAATTGGAAAGGTATTATCTTTGGTTCATCAAGACCTATGTGTGAACATAGATATAAATTAAAATAATAATTATCATAATCATAATAGAAGCATCTCTCTTCTGTCAGTTACATTAAAACTCATATTTTTTGTCGGAAACTTAGAATCAAAAATTCGCAGTACAGTGGATCCCGTTCATAAAGTTCCCACCTAGAACGTTTTCCCGCTATGTGCAACTTATTTCTGTGGTCTCGACTCTTACTAGTACTCATAGAAGTTTACCTTCTAAAAAGTGTTCTCCCGCTTATGATGTTTTTTTTCATGAGGGTTTTTTGAAAAACGTTATAAGTGGAATTCACTGTATTTGTTAAGCTACAATGATAAAATATTTAAAAAAAAAATTGTTGTTCATCACCATGTACACGTCGTAAGCTAACCAAAAAATCCGGCTCGTTGCATGGATGGAACAAGGCTATTTGAGCCAACAATTGTATATTTTCTAGTTAGCTTAAAGCTGTATGAGCTGATTATAATAAGCCTAAAACTCATCAGGCTAGTTAGAAAGAGCTAGATAACTTTCCAAATAAACGGGTGCATTGCAAAATTATCAGACTGAAATAAGCAGGATTTTTCAATTCGCTAGTCACTGTACAACACCGTCATTTTTCTTTCGTGAATGCATTAATTAAGTAGTTATACTTATTATCAATATTAAAATTATGAGATGTAGTTTTGCCATGTATTAATTACAAAAGAATTATGCAAATGAAGAATTATCTGTAAATAATTTACTTACCTAAATTCAATCCTACTTGCAACAGAAATACGAAGAGAAACACGGAACGTGTCGACTGGAATAACACAATATCCACGGCCATATTTGGTAGACACGAATGCTGTGGATTCTTAGACCACAAAATTAAGACTAGAATAGTGTCAGTTCATGAATGACAGGAACGGATTGGTTTCGATTCTAAATGCAATTTACAAAATCGTAATTTAATAGCGCGAATGAATATGGTGAAGGATATGAGACCTTATATATAGAACAACAGTGAACAATAGACTGCAACATTGATATATTCAGTGAGTGATGTTCTACGGTTATTTTTTTATCATAACACGGTATAGCAGCGCCACATCGCGTACAAAAATCAAAGTAAAAATGAAATAAGTAATTGAGATATTTAATGTGAGAAAATGTTTTCGAACTTTATATAATTTCATCTCGAAAAATGCACATGATGCAAGTTTTTAGTGAAATGTTATGTATCATTTTCAGTTTTGCATATTCGGGGTATTAAATTCCAACTATTAAAAAAAAAACAGGAATTTAATTGGACCAATCAGAAGTGTCCTTCTATGGCCGAAATACCCACCATTCAACGAGAGAACGCTGTGCCATTCGTCGGTGCCGTAAGCGTTGGATACGCGACAGGTGTAGTTGCCGTTGCTGTCCGCGTCCAGCTTGTCGATGGCCAGATTGGAAATGTATTCGTTTACCATCTTGACCGACACCTGACTGTCGTGATCGATACTCTTACCGTCTTTGTGCCACGAAAACTTGAATGGCGAACTTCCATCGGATATAGTGCAAGTGAGAGATCCTCTGGAACCAGTTCTCAATGTATTTGGGAAATGGAATGGTATAATTTTCGGTGCATCATGACCTATATATGAGATTAATTTTTAAATTACTCTCGAAATATTAAAAATAATAATAACGAACTAACAAGACATGACTCAATCGATGGGTCATGACTGGATATTGTAAAAAATAATTTATTTTAAAGTGATAAAATCAATCATCAGCTCTATGATCCTCAACCGGTGTGTCATGTAAGTACATGCAGATAAAGACGTTAGCCCAAACATTGAAACCTTAGAAATCTCGCTGTTGGTATTTTCTAAAAATGTTTACATGTGCAAATTAGAAACTAGGTCGTAAGTATCAAACCGGGCACCAGTGTATATAAATTGTTTTTATCAGAAACTTTTAAAAAAGAAATTTAAAATTATTGTTCATTTCATTCAAAATCTTATTTTAATGTTCAGTTTTATTTAAAAAAATATTTAAATAAATATTAAAATATTAAAATATTACACTTCAAAAAAGTAGGTTTAGTTTTTAGCAAAAAATCCATAATATCTACCCAAAATTTTAACCTTTAAATGCATAGCTTTGCATATGTGCAAATTGCCCCTTAAACGTTCATTACTGCAGCCAGTTTGAAGATAAAAATTCAGAATCGCCTTTCCACATAAGGTGAGGTCAAATTCTTTCCATTCTGTATCTTCAGTTTTCTGATACAGATTCCAATTTAACAACAACTCTGCTTGTTGCAGAGCATGTGTGGCCATGATCTCACTAATTTGCTCTAGATTTTTTTTACATTTTTTTTTTTTTTTTACTTTGAAGTTTGCAAAAATCTTTTCCTTACTATAGTTTGAATCACAGGAGATAATTATTTTACTGTATATAACATATTTGGAAAGTAATATTACTTCAATACTTTACTTATATGCGATTTTTGATTCTTTGTACAGTTCGAAATTGATTTTTTAATGGTTTTTCCAGATTTCTATACGTGTAAATAACTATGAAAAAAATTCTCAGCTCGAAAAAAAATCCATAAATTTAAGGATTAAATGGCCAACACCAGTGTCAACAATATCTTTTTAATCATTTTTTAAATATTTATTTTAGTAATGAGAGTAAATTGTTGCGGAAGTTTCATCCCACTTAGTGCAAATAAAATCAATCCCAATAAAATATTTTGTGAAAATTCCAGACATGAAGCTTTTAATCTGAATAAGTTTGGTTATGTTTTTTCTAAATTATTATCAGCATATTAAAATAGAAGAAAGACATTCAAAATATACATATCTTAAAATTTCTACTTGATAAACAAATGCATAAAAGAATAAAATAACAATTACTTACCAGAATTCAATTGTACTTGTGAAAAGAATATGAAAAGCACCATTGGAAGCGTCCATTGAAATGACTTAATTCCCACAGCCATGTTTGACGGGCAGGAATGTTCTAGAACTTGATCAAAGTTTAGTTCTGATAAATAAATTTCAATTTACTGATCTTCGTTCCGATTCGAAACATCACTTACAAAATCTTACATACAGTGCGAATGAATATTTACGAAGATAAGAAAGAGACACACTACTTACAATAATCATATCCAAACAAAGTCATGTCTACGGAAGAAACAACTGTCTCCATGAACGTTATATGGTATTTTAGCGCCACGTAGCGTACGAAAATTAAAATAAAAATTGCAGTGATTTTGTTATTGTTAATTTTGTTTTCAAAATTTGGCGTGTTCATGGAAATGCACAAAAACAGCATGAACATGAATAATTAAGCATATATTGTTAGTTTTTTTGTAAAAACTCCATTATAATTTTCTGTTTTGAATTTGTCAAATATATTACAGACAGGGATGGACACTTGAAGGTATTTATTGAATTGACCAACAAGATGCCATCTTTCAAAGTCAGAAATGCTCACCATTCAAAGAGAGGACGCTGTGCCATTCGTCGGTGCCGTAAGCGTTGGATACGCGGCAAGTGTAGTTTCCGTTGCTGTCCGCGTCCAGCTTATCGATGGCTAGATTGGAAATATATTCGTTGACCATCTTGATGGATACCTGACTGTCCTGTTCGATACTTTTACCGTCTTTGTACCAAGAAAACTGGAACGGTGGGCTTCCTTTTGATATTGTACAAGTGAGAGATCCTCTGTAACCAGTTTTCAATGTGTTCGGGAAGTGGAAAGGAGTAATTTTTGGTATATCAAGACCTATATATATGGACAAATTTTTGAAATATTTCGTCATTATGTTATTCGAAAAAAATAGTGATAATCCAAAAAATATATAAAATTCTGTTTGATATGATAGCATTATAGCTGAAAATTTCATGCTGAAAAGAGAATTTTTTAGACATGCAGATTAAGGGAAAAGAGTAACTATGAGCTATAGTCATAATGTTTCTCATTGTTTCGACACCGAAATAAATACGAAATTTATTCTGCGTTAAAATAATGCAAAATATTTTATTAAAAAAGCAGTGATATAGATTAAACATGGCCAAAATTCATAACGAAAATTTCAAAATTGTTCAGGATAAATACTTTTTATAATAAAAGCAGTAAATATAAATTCAGTAAATTCATTGAACAGAAATAATCATTGAAATTATTTACAATTAATTATTTAAGCAATGTTTTGATAAAATCTTTTCAAAAGTTGTTGACACGAAACCACTCAGTCTAGAAACACTATTAAATCAATTACTAATTTGATATGAATAAAAAGTTTTATTGGGCAAAGGCAGTACATAGTCAAATCCCGTTTTAACGAATACCGTTATAGCGAAAATCTCGTTTTAACGAATACCGTTATAGCGAAAATCTCGTTTTAACGAACGCTTTTCTAATTCCCCCAGCCAAGTTTACATAGGAGCAATGCAAATACCTCGAAATATTTTTATAACGAACTGATTTCTTCGGTCTCTTAGAGTTGGTTATAACGGGATTCGACTGTATAAATTAGCATAGTTAAAATAAATTAAGTCAGGTTCATGTGGAATGGTATGTTGGAGTAAATTACTCACCTAAGTTCAAATCTGCTTGTAGTAGAAGTACGAGAAGAAGCATAGAAGGCGTCCATTGGAATAGCGCAATATTCACGACCATGTTTGACTGGCAATGATTATGGGCGCGTTCCAGATCCAAAAGCTTCCGAATTTAGTTTTGATCCATGTAACACAATACTGCCAGTTTCAAAATACTGCTTACAAAATCGTAATTACAAGACGAGTGTATATGATACCAATGCAAGACACACAAGTACTATAACGCATAACATACAATAGTGATGTATATAGGGACCAATATTCCATTGCATGACACAGCAGCGCCACACAGTGGACAAAAAGGAAAATGTAAAAATGAAAACACTTCTCTATAATTAATTGTATGTGAGCTTGGTCCCGGTAATTACAGAAAATAAATTTCAGGAACAAAATAAGTTCTCTGTAAAATGCGTGAATAAACTTGGCGTCTTCTCAGAATCTGTGCATGCTTCTAACATGAAAAGAAATGGTGATTTATAGTAAAATAAGTTAAAATCTGACCAATCGGAGATGCCGTTTAATGTCAAAAATACTCACCATTCAACGAGAGGACGCTGTGCCATTCGTCGGTGCCGTAAGCGTTTGATACGCGACAGGTGTAGTTGCCGTTGCTGTCCGCGTCCAGCTTGTCGATGGCCAGATTGGAAATGTATTCGTTGACCGATCCTTGGTTATCCTGTTCAATACTCTTACCGTCTTTGTAAAACAAGAACTTGAACGGCGGGCTTCCATCGGATATGGCGCAAGTAAAGTATCCTCTGGAACCCGTTTTCAAAGTTTTCGGGAAATGAAAAGGTATAATTTTTGGTGCATCGAGACCTGTTTTTGAACGGAACATTATTATAGCATCTGCATAACAAATAATCAGGATAGAGTAACAGGAAAAAGACACGCGCACACATAATCCAGATGTACACTCAGAAACGAAATTTAAATAATTTTATGGTGTAACCATATTTTTTTAAAAAAAGAAACCATGACCAAAAGAAAAATTAATTTAAAATTTTTCATTTTGGGTATTTAAACCTGGTTAGCACTTCAGATTGCTAACACTATTAGCATCATTTCCGGTACATAAACCGCTGATATCACGATTTTTATGGTGACCCATAGTGGCTTTATACGATGCTGGATCTCAAATTTCGCTTATTTTTGATTTGTGGCTCAACTAACGGAAATTATACTTCAACAATTTCCTAAAAATTTTTAACGTATATTATTATTAAAAAAATTATTCGGAGGAAAAATTATATTTATACAGGCCCGTCGTTTAGGGGGTTTGTTCCCCCCCCCCCGGCTTTTGAAAATACACTAAAAATGATATATATATACACACACACACAAATATATATGCATACATTGAGTACATGTTGTTTGCCCCCCTAGAAAAAGTTGAAATGACGGCCCTGCATTTATATATCCTCCGCTTTGGCATTTCTGACAAAAAATGAATGCCAAAATTCTACAATGATTGGAAACAATTATAGTAGTCAAATAATGTCGTTCAATGACTCACCTAAATTCAACTCCACTCGTAACAGAAACAGCAGCAGAGCAATTGAGAGAGTCCTCCGAGATGATGTGGCCATGTTTGTGTGCGACGCTAACACACCCCAGAATATTTCAAAAATAATATCTAGATCTTCATTGGAACCCGTAAAACAATTTACGAAACCACAATTGCAGTGCGAATGTAATAGATAATAACACCAAATTTATACAACTGTATCAAGATGCGAGACTGACATTATATATAAATATACAATAATAAGCATGTATACAAAGAGCAGATATATCTGTTATATGGCATAGCAGCGCCACATAGTGAAACGAAATGTAAGTAAAGATAGAAAATTATTTCAAAATATTTTGTAAAAAACAAATTACTATGGCTAATTTTTCCAGATTTCTTCGAAAAAAGCTGTGTGTTATCGTAGTAATCTTTTGTTATTGTTATGACTGAGAGCCCTTTCGTGGTCTCCGAAACCGACCAATAATATTTCGTGTTTCATAACCGCAATACTTATTGTACAATAAGAACACGCTGTGCCGTTCGACGGTATGGTACGCGTTTAAGCACGCACAATTGCCGTCGATGCTGAAGTTGAAGAATCTTTTGTGGGTGTCCCTGTTAAATTGGAAATTTTATAGAAAAAAGAATTTGTAAAGGCCAACTAGGCCTTACCCTTCATCAGAAGCATGTTGTGCTGCTCAGCGACACCAGCCGCGTTCGACACCCTGCAGCTGTAGTTCCCATTACTGTCCGAGCCGAGTTCGAGGATGACCAGATTGGATAGGTATTCGTCCACCATCTTGATGGAGATGTGTTGTCCTTCGACGAGGATCCTTCCGTCTTTCAGCCACTGGAAATGGAAAGGTGGCGTTCCTTCGACGACTGCACAAACAACTACAGCTCTTTTACCAGGGTTTAAATCTCCTGTGAAGGCGAAAGGGTTGATTTTTGGTCTCTCGGTGGTCCCTAAGAAAGGAAGTGATTATGGGATCAAATTTAGGATAAAGTGGCGAAAATACTCCAAGTGTTATCCGATAGTGAAATTGGAATTATTTTCTATGTATATATATATATATCAGGGATTCGCATTTTTCCAATGATAATATTTTTGTGTAGCTTCAATTTTAAACACCAAATTATTAAAAAAATAATTCTGAATTCTTTTGAAACACCAGTACAGTGAATGTGCATGCCTCAGGCAATGATTACAATAGAATTATGATTATGATGGAATGGAATCAATAATTATAATAAAAATTAGCAACTAAACTTCACAAGTTTCTAGAGGGAAATACTTCCAAGGCGGCCTTTTTTGGTAACGAAACTTCATACTCTCAACAGAAAAAAATATAAAAAATAAATCTGACAATTTTTCCAGCAACACTTCCGCTCAACAAAGACCTTCAAGAATCTTTTGAACGAAAATATCGATTAATAAATATTTCCAACAATGCTCATTATCTATCTGTTTCATCTCATGCCGTTTAAAATTTTAATAATGTTTCGAGTACAACGTTACCGAAATCCCAAGTCATATATTACTTTTTTAGATAAATTTAAACACTGTTGCAAACAATTGCTTTTGTTTCACAACAATTGTTTTTTTCAAACCGATATTAGTGTTTTTAACATTAAAAATTTTTTTGAATAGTTTTTCCTAGTAACAATGATTTTGTTGTTGTTCTTTAGTCTCAGCTTTGATCGATAACGTAAATAATGGATGCTTATCAATAATCCAAACCCAACAATGCCAATTTAGTCTACTTCGATTGAAAACGTTGATGCGATCCCTATTGTTATTTAATGTGATATATTTCATAAATGGCAAAAAGAGCAAAAACATTAACGAGGACTCAGAAGAAATTTCATTGTTACAAATATGACAAAATAAAATAGTGTACTTACCCCTCACATAAAAGAAAAGGGCTAAGAAGACAACAACACAACGCTTCATGTCCACACCCTTTACGACACACAGGAAAGATAATTTAGAGTAGTACAACAAACAAAATAAACGATTGTTACATCAGTCACTGAGTAAAACCACATCCATATAGTAACAAAGGCGACTGATTCACAAATTCAACAACAGTAATAACCTCTCAAGCAATATATTCATGGTGGTGTAGATGGTGTAAGTAGCGCCACACAGCGGCAGAAAACTAAAACACAGACACGGTATGAATCTCTAAAAAAATTATTTCTGTGACTTTATTGAAACAAATAGATATTTAATCGTAATATTGTGTAAAAAGTCCATCGAAAAAATTCATTGGCAATTGTTTGTTTCGATGGCAATCGTTCCTGGAATGAACTTCATGTGAAAAATTTTATCACTAATTTACGTGTTTGCGGTAAACTTATTTGCTGCCATCAAATTGTGTCCTTGATACAATACTATACCATGTATAGAATTATTACCATGAACGGAACGATTACCGTACAAAATTTTGTGACACTTTTTCACCCTAAAAAAAGCCAAAAATTATAATAAAGAATCGATTATGAATCACATCTCGACATTATCACTTCATTATCAAAGTGCGAGTCCTGCCGCAAGTATTCATTTATAAAAACAAACCTTAGTGTTGGACCAACACTAATAATACGTGGTATCGAAAGCTGAAAAAAAGGATGTTCTCATTATAAAACATTACATGATTACCCTTCATGAGCAGAACATCGTGTTTGGCGTCCGCTCCAGCCGAATTCGTCACCCTGCAAGTGTAGTTCCCGTTGCTGTCTGGACCGAGTTCCTTGATGACTAACGTTGACAGATACTCGTCCATCATCTTGATGGAAACGTCAACGTTCTCGACCAACATCTGTCCGTCCTTGAGCCATTGGAACTCGAACGGCGGAGTACCTTGCACAACCGTGCACGTTACAGCAGCTCTCATACCTACCGCGAAGTCACCGGTAAACACGAAAGGATTGACTTTCGGTTTCTGTACACCTGCAATTTAGCAAGCAATACCTTAAAAGAAATCATGCCGAGATCGCGTTAATCATGAAAGCATGATGAATCATCATCGGCAAAATGAATGAAAAGATTTTACGAATAAAACATATTCGTAAAATCTTTAGTTCTACGAATCAAGATTCATTTCTAATCAACAATATTCGCGATAGGAGGTTTTCTTCTCGGTTTACGATAATTGTAAAATATTAAACATCAATAATCAATTTGATTCATGACCATCATTACGCTATGCGGTTGTTAAATTCATGAAAACTTAGGCTTAGCATGAGATAAAATTATATTGAAAAAAACAAGAAGTTACTTGATAGTTAGGTACATATATAATATATACATTTATAGGACATATATATTATATATGTCTTAAAATTGGCAAAAATAATACTCCAGATCAGTGGCATCAGAGCACCCACGGTAATTTGTGACATGGGTCTCGGCACTCCCAGAAATGATTCACAAATAAAAATATTATGTAAAGGCCCAACCCACGGTTATATTCCGATACCTTTGCATATGAATGACCAAAAGAAGTAACCTGGGGACAGAGACTTCGAGGCCCGGGGTGCTGGAGCACCTTCGATGATTTATGGTTTGGGTCTGAACACCCTGAATTGATTCAGAAGTCAAAATTTCTTATATAAAGATCAAGACAAGCACCCACAAGTTCCAAACACTTCCGACGCCCCTGCTCCAGATTGAATGTTTTCTTATTCTTGGGTACGACCATTGGTTAAGACAAATATCGATCATATGATATGAATCATTATATAATGGATGAAATCTTTCTTACAAAAACAAATATTCTCTCACTCTGGAAATTTTATAAAAATTTTCGTTTAAAATTTTTTAAAAAAATCGTAATTTTGAACCTCATTTCTAATGTCTTATGATGATAAAAAATTCACACGTATTCGTACTTACCAGTCACATAAGAAATGACGGCTAAGAAGAAAATAACGTGACGCTTCATACCGACTGCCATTACGATACCCTTGATAAAGATGACATCCAAAAATGCAACAAAAATATTTTCAAACAGTCGAACCAAAACAACACAAAACACAACACTCATGAAAGAATATGGAAACGCATATGAAAGCACATTAACAATGGCGATTTACCTACTTATAATAACAACAATGTTAAATACCACCCGATACACTCATGACAGAGCAAGTAGCGCCACACAGTGACAGAAAATTAAAACACAGACACAGTAGGATCTCTGAAAAATATTTCTGTGACTTTACTGAAACGAATAAATGTTTAACAGCAACATTGCATGAAAGAAGAATCCACCAAAAAACATTTTCTAAAGCAATATTTTTATTTTTAACATGTGAAAGGAACCTCTTTTAAGAATTTTTCTATTATTTAAGTGTTTGTCGTAAACATGTTTACCTACCATCAAATTATGTGCGAGTGATATAAAACCAGGCCATGTAAATTTGTTATCAGGCAGGAACGATTAACGTACAAAATTTTGTTACAATAATTCACTTGAAAGCCAAAAATAATGATTGCGGATAGAATTTGAAACGCTATTGACCATGACCTCCCATCTTGCTGCAGTGCTTTCTGGCTTCACCTTTTCCGGGCCGCTGTATATTGAATTTATAGTATGAAGAACAAAAAAATAAGAATTTTGTCGGGCCGCATGACTAAGGCCCTGTCAGCCTCATCCTTTGGGGCTCATAGTCTGACTATGACTTTGTTATCAGAGAGGGTAAGAGTCCTATCGTAAATGTGTGTGTTAATTTATTAAAACACTGATAACTCGTCGTATCGAAAGCTAGAAAGAAAAAGTTCTAATTATAAAGCATTACCCTTCATAAGTAGAACATCGTGTTTGGCGTCCGCTCCGGCCGAATTCGTCACCCTGCAGGTATAATTTCCATTGCTGTCTGGACCGAGTTCGTTGATGACTAGATTAGACAGATACTCGTCCATCATCTTGATGGAAACGTCAACGTTCTCGACCAACATCTGTCCGTCCTTGAACCATTGGAACTCGAACGGCGGAGTACCTTGCACAACCGTGCACGTTACAGCAGCTCTCATACCTACCGCGAAGTCACCGGTAAACACGAAAGGATTGACTTTCGGTTTCTGTACACCTGCAATTTAGCAAGCAATACCTTAAAAGAAATCATGCCGAGATCGCGTTAATCATGAAAGCATGTGAATCATCATCAATAAAATGAATGTTTGATTCGTACATCCGTATTTGTTATGGACATCTTTTTATCCGTCGTTGGGCATTTTGCCTGTTGTTGTTTTGTATTTGTAAAATCTTTCGTAGAACTAGTCAAGATTCTTTTCCTAATCATCAATATCCGTGACAGGTTTTTCTCGCGGTTCACTATGATTCCATAATGTTAAACATCAACAATCAATTTTTATCACGACCATCATTACATACGCTATGCGGTCGTTAAATTCATGAAAATTTAGGCTTAGGATTATAGATTAATTTTATGACACGTTGACTTCAAGGTAATAATTCCGTTTACAAAAATTAACGTGAATAGACACTTGAAACACCAAATCAGCAAAAAGTAATATTCCAGAGTGTTTTCTATTTTATTCTTGGATACGACAATTGGTCAAGATGGATATCGACCATAATGACATGATATATCATCATGAATGGAATCTTTCTTACACAAAAAAATACATAAATATATCCTTATTCCGTAAATTTTATAAAACTTAGCATTTTAAATGGGGAAAAAATTGTAATTTTATTAAAAATTCATTTTTGATGTCTTACGATGATATTAAAGTTAAAATTATATATACGTATATGTATTTGTACTTACCAGTCACATAAGAAATGACGGCTAAGATAACAATGTGATGCTTCATGTTGACTCCCACAACGAAACACCTCAAAAACGACGACATACAATGCAAGTAAAGTCTTTCATACAGTTTACTAAAACAGCACAATACTCAACATGGAAACGCATATGAAAGCATATTAACACAATGGCGATTCTCATACTAACATCAGTGTACCAACGATACACTCATGGCAGTGCAAGTAGCGCCACACAGTGACAGGAAATTAAAACACACACAGTTCATATTGAAAATATTTTTTAATGCCTTACAAATCCAAGAAAAAACCAAATAATCAATATGAATAATCAAAGATTATTCCGATAATTTATCTTTAAAATATTTTCGATTCTGATGAATTTGACACATTGAATCTCTTCAAAGAAAAAGTAACTTTGATACATTTCTCTGAAGAAAGAGTGTTTATATGTGCGACGGAAAAGTTTCAAATTTTAGTGTTGCAAATATTTGAATCAGTTTGTATCTAATGCAGTGATATTGATTAAAAACATGCATCATGATGAATAAAAATGGTTATCGAACCGTTTGCTGAAAATAATCTATATGTAATAAAATTTATATTAATTAACAGATAATCAAAAATCATTGAAATGGTATATTACTCTATGGATATTTCTTTCGATTATATGATAATATTTTACGCTTTATTGCACCAATATAGCATGAGAAAATTAGTAAATGTCCACCATTATTACTTTTCATGAGCTATGATTATTATTAAAAGAGGTAAAATTCTGATGCACGAGAAAAGTTCAACGCACCAATTAAATCGATCGTTTTTACACCATTGATGGACTTTTATCAAACTTGTATAGTCTAATCCCGACCTAATATTTGGTAATCAACTATCTCAATTTCAAAACACATGTTGAATTTCATCTAAGTGAAAAAAAACCACATTAAGCATATCGAATATTGGTTGTAGATTATCATATAATAACAATTATTTTCGTTTTAGCTTATCAAAACTGAAGAACTGTTTTTGTTTTTCGAAGATGTTCCACATTTTTACGCCAACCATATTATCTTTAAGCAACTAAATTAAAAACCATGACATTACATTACCCTTCATGAGAAGAACGTCATGTTTTGCGTCCGCTCCGGCCGGATTGGAAACCCTGCAGGTGTAGTTCCCATTGCTGTCTGGACCGAGTTCCTTGATTACTAGATTAGACAGATACTCGTCAACGTTCTTGATTGAAACGTCAACGTTTTCGACTAACCTTTGTCCGTCCTTGAACCATTGGAACTCGAACGGCGGAGTTCCTTGCACAACGGCACACATAATAGCCGCTCTCATACCAACTGAGAGTTCTCCATTAAATGCGATTTGATTGACTTTCGGTTTCTGTATTCCTGCATATGAACATGAAAAAAAACCGAATATATTAATGTTAAAGTATTGTTCAATGTTTCTCAGTGTAATTATATAATTCCCCTATTAATTACCGAGGTTGTGTGTAATAAACGGGGGGGGGGAGAGCAAATGTAAATAACACAAATTTTTCACTGAACGGGCTGTAGCAATCGCTCCCATTACCCTCGCTCTGCATCCTCTATGCCCATTATTATAAATCCCCAACCACCGTGTATAAAATAGTGACAAACTGACAAGGTTAAAAACGAATTTTTGAATCTACGATTTTCAAAATATTGACACTGACAACTGATTTGTCAAAATTACTATTAAATTCACATTATATTTAGTCATGAATATCAAATTTATACCCTAACCACTGATACTATAAGTATTTTTGATAATCGATCGAAATGTTATTTTAGGCTTTGCAATTAGCTTTAGGAAAAAAGCACTGCTAAACCTTTGAAAAAACTCACACTAATAATATTAAGATCATTACATAATGTCCAAGTGAAGGTTCTTGTCTTCTCTTGTGAACGGCCATCGATCAGGACAAAAATTAATTATTGGGCTCGATAACTGTCATGAATATGATTTTTGTTCGTAGTACGTAATTGTCTCTATATGTATAATAAGTAAATTACAATCATCACTAAAATACATTTCAGATGGATAAGATATTAGTTTCGTTTTTAAATTTTTTTCTTATCACATGAATAATATCAGTTTATGTACTTTATCAAAAGATATGCATACTAACGTATATTCCCCACTTACCAGTCACATAAGAGATGAGGGCTAAGAGGAGAACAACGCAACGCTTTATGCTGGTTCTCATGGCACTGATAAGATGGCTTCAATAGCGGGCTGCGGCAAAAGTACTGTTAATATTCACACTTACGATTAATGCAAACAGATCATTACATAAGTATCACGATTCTGTCAGCACATAAGAACACGCAATGTGTGTGACAATGGCGATGCACACATTAGATTATAGAACTATCAAATATACTTGAATTGATGCAAGTAGCGCCACATTGCGGCAGAAAATTTAAACACAGACGCTTAAGAATTCTACAATTTCATTTTTTCTTTACTTCTTATTTTTCTTTCTTTACTTTGACAACTTTTTTTTAAGCAATCATACAACTAAAATATGAGTCGTACGTTACTATTTTCTCCTTCACACAATCGGCTGCCGCAGTTATTAATATAATTTGGTGAAGGAATGCCACGAGTGAAACTGTTCACTTATCATTTTTAATAAATGCATAGCCCAAGATGATAGCCCATAAATGATGGCCCAAGTTTGATTTTATGCAATTATAATCAAAATTTGAACAAATGTGTTCGTTGGTTCAACCAACACATACACACACACATTTTGGGCTTTGATTGTCAAATAACCAAAAAACAATAATAATGCATTAACATTTTATAGGTAGCTTGTGAGCAAATGTTGCATGAAATCGTATATATATCTGTTATGTCATCATATATGTTTCGTGCGCGAATGATTACAACAAACTTGTTTGAAGCAAACAAAGAATACATTTCTTTCTTCAATGACCCCCTATAACGATATAGAGAGTGAGGTGTGCAATAAACTAAAATATATTTTTTCAATACATTACCCTTCATGAGCAGAACATCGTGTTTGGCGTCCGCTCCGGCCGAGTTCGAAACCCTGCAGGTGTAGTTCCCATTGCTGTCTGGGCCGAGTTCGTTGATGGCAAGAGTAGATAGATAATCATCGACGTTCTTGATGGAAACGTCGACGTTCTCGACCAATCTCTGTCCATCTTTGAACCACTGGAACTCGAACGGTGGAGTTCCTTGCACGACTGTGCATATCACCGCGGCTCTCATGCCTAGTGCAACGTCACCAGCAAACGTGAATTGATTTACTTTTGGTTTCTCTATACCTGCATTTGGAAATATTGAGATATCTCATTGAATATCAAATTTTTGTTTTCTCAGTACATCATTAATTATTGAAAAAGTTGAATTTTTTTCTAATTACGATATCAATATTTTTTTGTTTAATTAACTGCCTTCATGGCGTGTAAGTTTCAGTTAAATTTAAGCTGACCTACTAAAGTGTATTTAAATCACATTATTCACCACTCAAAATTTCATGATAAAGCAGGCCTGGAAAAAGAAAGCCAAAAAATGGTCGATAGGCACGTTAATTATCGATTCGGTACTTTCTTTTCTGAGACAATCTTACTTATCATTGCTACAATTGTAGTTTATGTGTAAATGTAAGATATAATTACATTTTTTCATACCAAAGTTGATTAAGATCCGATACTTAACTTTCATCATGAGTGAAGTGTTTTTCATTCATGATATCTGATTATATATGGGCCAATTTATTTATTCTTCACTCAAACGAGCAGATATTAGATATAAATTGAAACATCATACAATTACTAGGGAAAGCAGAAACGTATGAAATTTGTTTCAAAAATCAAATGCAGTGATAAATTTCAGTGATAAAATGAGAATAAAATAGCATTCATTTCTACTTACCAGTCACGCAAGAGATGAGGGCTAAGAAGATAACATGACGCTTCATATCTATTCTCATCATGTAGTGTTGAAAAGTTGGTTCTCACTGTCACGAACTACTCAATTATCACATTTATGATTAACAAATGATTATTAAACTCCATTAAACGTTAGTACAGGAGTGTTTACACAGTGTTCAAGTGTGATGACAATGGCGATTCACACGCATACATACATTTCATACAAAAATACACAATATAACAATAATGCCAAATATACTCAACATGATTCAAGTAGCGCCACATAGCGACAGGAAATCGAAACACAGACAATTCGAGAATGCTTTACTTATTCTACTTTCTCAAGAATTCCTGAAATAAATTAGCGTTATTCTCTCGATGCCGTTCTGGTCATCCAATTCGTCAGTGATGACCAGAATTGAAGTGAAAATCAATGTTTCTCCCACCTTTTATCAAGTTTTCGTTTTCTTCACATAATTATTTCAAATATTATTCATCACTAAAGACTTACATAGATAAGACTGTTAATAATCATTGACTCAGTCAATCACGTAAACGTGACTTATAACTAAATTGAGTGCAAAGATGATCAAATAATATTGAACATTGATTATTGAAAATCACTACGACACTATTTTTTTTGTGTCATTTCAGGTGAACGTATCCAGGTACTTCAATTGATAAATCAAAAAGAGAAAACTACATAATACATTGAATAGCACTGAAATTGCTAGTCGAACTGCATCTACTTCAACTGAACATATTATTTTATTACTTCTAAAAGCGAAAAAATTATTTTTTTAATCATGGAAATTCCATGACAAACACAGGATATTTAATGAACGAAAATATGTTTTTATTACGTTACCCTTCATGAGCAGAACATCGTGTTTTGCGTCTGCTCCGGCAGAATTGGAAACCCTACAGGTGTAGTTTCCGTTGCTGTCTGGACCGAGTTCCCTGATCACCAACGTCGATAGATACTCGTCTATTATCTTTATAGAAACGTCAACGTCCTCGACCAATTTCTGTCCATCCTTGAACCATTGGAACTCGAACGGTGGAGTTCCTTGAACAACGTTACAAGTCACTGCAGCTCTCATGCCTAATGCAACGTCACCAGAGAACGCGAATTGATTGACTTTCGGTTTCTCTACACCTAAATAGGAAGAAATTAAGCTGATATCTCATTGATCAAAATTACCATAATTATCAGTTAATTATTTGAAAAACTATTAAATAAAACGGTTTTTTTCTCCAAGTAACCTTTGAAATTAGGATTCACGATGTCATAACTTTACACCTGAGTTTAATGAAGCTGCCATTTTTCCATTTAATCTGAATCGTCATCATTTGTATACTGTGTATGATGAATTAAAAATTCACACACACACACACATATATGAGCTTAAATCTCGTAAATGACCTCTTTTAAAAACGAGTGTTAGTCAAAACAAAATTATTACGATGTGATAATTCATCTTACTAAAAAAACATTTTCTATACAAGTCTGTCAATTACGGTATTAAGACTAACTATTACAACCAGCTTTGGCAATTAGGGTCAACCATCGATCACAAAAAAAAATTTATGCACATTTACGCACATCATACTCAGTCTACGCGAATAGCCTAATAGCCTCTATGAATAGCTACAAAATAGCCTAAATATAAAATTGCACTTTCTCCTACTTACCAGTCACATAAGAAGTGAGGGCTAAGAAGATCACAACATGACACTTCATGAAGACTCCCATCACAAAAACCTGGATAATCACAGCTTCTATTGCGCAAGTAATACTTTGAATTATTAGTATGAGAGCTTAACACTTGATTCATAAACACAAAGCATTAAAAAACACTGTCAGGTAATCACAATGGCGATTCACACATTGAACTACAATAATGCCAAACACAGTATACTCATAACGGTGTAAGTAGCGCCACACAGTGACAGGAAACGCAAACACAGACAATTTGCTAAAAAAAATATCTCTCTCTTTATTCTGTTTTCCTTTTGATGGTGTGTTTAAATACATGAAATAGATGTTTCTATCTTCTCTCACGAGTAATTAAAGTCAATGAATTGCGGAATTTTCACAAAATTCCAAAGCATTTATGAATATTCATAACTATTATTGGAAAAATATTCTCTAAAGAAAATTAATGCAGTAGTTGCTTTCGAAATTGTTATCTGATAATGATCACCAAAAAAATTGATTGAAAGAACTACCGAATTCGTGAGCAATGAATAAACAATTCAAAAAATGTATACCAGATGCCATGAGCATCTGCAAAAAAAGTGAATATGATTCAATGTTCATTATTATTACCTTGAAGAATGTAAAACTGAAATTCTTCCACTAGAAAACTTTTTAATCCTTGAAAAAAGACGTTAGAGAGGGGAAATCAACAAAAATCTCATTAGTACATCATTACCCTTCATAAGCAGAACATCGTGTTTAGCGTCCGCTCCAGCTGGATTCGAAACCCTGCAGGTGTAATTTCCATTGCTGTCTGGACCGAGTTCGTTGATGGCAAGAGTAGATAGATAATCGTCGACGTTCTTGATGGAAACGTCAATGTTTTCGACCAATCTCTGTCCGTCTTTGAACCACTGGAACTCGAACGGTGGAGTTCCTTCGAAAACAGAACACAGTACAGCTGCTCTTTTACCCATTACAAATTCACCAGTGAATGCAAACTTGTTGAGTTTCGGTTTCTCCATTCCTACACGTAAATAAAGTAAATCGATGATAAAAATAAAACTACGTAAATTATGAATTTAAAATCACCCATAATTGATTAAATAAGAATTAAATCGGGGTAAATGTCATCCAAAAGCTCTTCGTAAAGAAATTATTAATCTACACTTATGACGTTGCCGGTGTGTGTGGCCTCCAATATATAGAGAAATACTCATTATATTCTCTAATATTCTTATTTGCATTATAAACAATTTGCGGGCATCATTAACATCCATTATGGGCCTCCAGTATTTTGAATGGAAAACTATATACAGTCGAATCCCGCTTCAACGAATACCGTTATAGCGAAAATCTCGTTTTTACGAACACTTTTTTAATCCTCCAAAAAAGTTTACGTAGAAACAATGCTAAAACCTGGAATTCCTTTGTAACTAAATTTCGTTACAACGAAGTGATTTCTCCGGTCGGTCTCTTACAGTTCGTTAAAACGGGATTCGACTGTATATGAATTTTAAATTACGTTAGGTTTAGATTCACGCTTTGGAACAGAAAAATCTCAACCATACAAATGCGGATGCTTTTTCTTTTCAATGACTAACGTAAGGTATTGTGATATCGATCGTGAGACAATTGCATTCTAATCCATTCACGAATTTAATTTTCCTATCATTTTAATAACTTCTCTCACGAAAATATTTCTCAGAAAATCAAACTTTCAAAACATTGTAGTAAAATCCTTAAAATCAAATATCTTATTAGTTATTGAGAAATAGTAAATTATGTATGGAATTTACTTACCAGTCACACAGGAGATGAGGGCTAAGATGACAGTAAAACAACACTTTGTCGTGACTTCCATAATGCAACCCGTTGATGCGTCGCTTCACAGGACAACAAACGATATACTCAATAATTAATCAAAACGTCAATATACTTGGTTCATAAAAACAAGTCTCTAGAAAACACTGCGTCCGTACATGATAACACATGAGCCATTAATAAACAATGGCGATTCACATATTCAAACACAATAACGCCGAATGTACTCATCATGGTGTAAGTAGCGCCACACAGTGGCAGAAAATCTAAATAAAGACAAACATCTAAGTGAGGACACGTTTTATTCTGATCTTTTTTCGACGAATTTTTTGCTGCAATTAAATCCGAGTTATTTTTTAAAGTTAGTTTTATTGCCGTGATGAGTTTCTCTTCCGCAATAATGAAAAATGTTAAACATTTTCTAATTTTTAATATACCCTTTTAATTGAAGCATAACTTTGAACTGCATTTACAAACATGATTTTATGCGTTTTAAAATAAGTTTATGTTCGAAAATGTTTATACAAAGATGAGAAATTTGATTCAATTTGAAACCATTGAAAAGTCATTATTTAGTATGTCATTGATATGCTAATTACGAAAATTAAAAAACAGATATACAGAATCACACTTTCAAATAATAAACTATTTATTTCGAAGATCGTTCTTTTGTTGAAAAATTAACATTTCTCCATTTTTCTATTTCGTTCTCATACCGTTGCTTTGCCTCTATTACTGATTGGTGATTCCAGCCATGGAAATAAACACGACGAGCAAATACTGTATTATACGGCGAACGCGATTTTGAAAACTGTACACGCGGTTTTTAAAACGCCTTTTCTAAAACAAAAAAGGAATAGAAAAACTGAGTATATATAAATTATTATCCCATATCATTACCCTTCATGAGCAGAACATCGTGCTTGGCGTCCGCTCCGGCAGAGTTCGAAACCCTGCAGGTGTAGTTTCCGTTGCTCTCTGGACCGAGTTCCTGGATGACCAAGTTAGATATATATTCATCGACGTTCTTGATGGATACGTCAACGGTTTCGGCCAATCTTTGACCATCCTTGAACCATTGGAACTCGAATGGTGGAGTTCCTTGCACAACAGTACACACAATTGCGGCTCTCATCCCTACCGCGAGTTCTCCGACAAATGCTATTTGGTTCACTTTCGGTTTCTGCATTCCTGAATATCAACAAGAATGAAATTAATACATTCGAATGTTTTCAAGCAATATTTAACACACATAGAATTATTATCATATTATATGCTTATGGATTATATCACCAGCGCGTTATGTAATAGTCGTATATGTTTGAGGGGAGCAAAATTTTCACTACAGTGAAGTTAGTTTTGCACGCATATAGTGAAGTGCTCAACTGATCCACTTCAACGAAATTTTACTCCAAACGCAAATATTAGTGTTCTTTTTCTAAATTCCGAACAATTTCGCGTAAGCGTTATGCCCAATACCGTCTTAACTGTCTCACTTGAGTACGGCCCGGGAGCCAAAAAATCATTTGAAATGTCTTCAATAAAGTCTGCCTAAAATGTGCTTATGATAAAGGTAATAGGCACCTTTAACGCCTTTATACGATTTCGTACAATGATTTCCGAGAGTATGTTTGTTGTAAATTGGTATATAGGTAGGTATGCTTTTGGTAGGCAGAATATCATTTCGTTAGTGGCCCCATGCTGCTGCTAGGAGCCATTCAAGTACTACGTCAGTTGATTTTTAGCCATTTTCGACCCCCCCCCCTCTTCCCACCTCGACAGCAAAAGTCAGCAAAACTCTGCCCCCCCCCTTCTTCCTCGTCAGCATTGCTTCCCCCTACCTCCTAACGCATATTGTTATGGGCATATTGCATATTAACGCATATTGTTATGGGCATATGACTAGCTGAGTGGACACAAAACAGTTTAGCCGACCCTTCCCCGCAATAAGTGAGACACGAAGTGCTGGTGGCGATCTACATCAGTGGGAGGTTATGTTACTTCACGTGCCTACAAACTAGAGAAAGGTTTCCCTATATAATTTTTGACATTCCCTGTAAATATGCCCCCCCCCATCATCAAAAGTCAGTAAATCCATTCGAAACCCCCACCCTCCTCGATGCTGACGTAATACTTGAACGGCCCCGTAAGACGGCCCACGATATGCTTATCAATCCCCCCAATCAGCATGCATAATTCAAACGCATGATATCCATCAAATAATGATTCCTTATAATAAGTTTTCTGAAAGAAATTTCTGACTATAGGTCATTACGAAAATCAATCATTGCATATTTTATCGCTTTTTTTTTCATATGAACGATTCGAAAAATTTAAATCGAAATTTTGCAAAATGGCTACATACACTATCATGAAATGCGTTTGAGATACAAGGTGATATCAAATTTTGCAAGATTTCATAAGCGTGTATCACAATGCATAATATTACTTGATGCACTATGTTGAAGCATAATAATTCATAAGCTACTTACCAGTCACAACGGAGATGAGGGCTAAGAAGATAGCACTGCAACACTTCATGTTCGCTTTCATGACGATGCTAACATGCCTCCCAGAACAGCAAAGAGTTCTTTTAATAATCACTCTTAAGGTAAATCCAGCAGAACATTTTATAATTCATCAAAAAACAACACATAAAACAATGCGAAGAATGATGGCGATTCAGACACACATAAACGTATTGAACAACAATAATATGGCAAGTACAATCAACACGATGCAAGTAGCGCCACATAGCGGCAGGAAATTCAAACACAGACAAATCAAAAACGTTTCTTTTATTCTTTTTTCAAAACAAAATTCCCTGGAATAAAAATTATTCTGATGATTCTGTGACTAAAATAATGACCAAAAAATTGAAAATTTGCCTGAGTTTCCCAAATTTTTTTTTTCTTCACATAATGCCTTTCTATGAGAATTATTTATATCAGAGCTTCTCTACCTGTGATTCGCAGACCACCGAGGGAGGGCGTGAATACGTTGTAAGGGATCCGCGGGATCATTTTCATTTACCACCACTGCAAGAATGACACATTTTGTGCTGTGAAATGGTAGTTCATTCAATTTTCTATGATGTGCAAATTTTAAGAAAAGCAATACATCTTGGATTTTATGGGAGGGCGGCGTTGAAAATGGGCGTTCTGAAGCTACAGAGAGTCCGCAGAGCATTAACCTGCACCACAGGACGTCTGCGATGCATTTTAGGGGGTCCACGGCAGCAAATTATCAAAGATCTTAAAAGTGTGGAATGATTTATAAACAGTAATTCATTAAAGAATTCGAATTAAGAAATTCTTGGCAGCCATGAAATTATCCGATATCGATAATTATCGAAATGTTTGCAGAGATAATCATATTGGATCCTGACAATCAAGAATCTACACGTAAATATTTCATATATGTAGTTCCGTCGAAATAGAGCCACTATGGCTATAATAGAGCCACTCCCACAATGGACACTCCGCGTTAGTGGACACCTTTAACAATCACTTGTTTGAATTACTTCGATGGCCCTCAGTGTATTTTACTATTCATTAAACAGACACTCCTCGTTAGTGGGAAAAATTTTCTGTCCCGTGAGTGTCCATTATCGAGAGGTTCCACTGTATCTGTAGATACGTTATTAAAGTATAAAGCTCTTCCCTTGCTAAAGCAAAAAGAGCACTATTGTGAGCAATAAATATGACACTGAATATATCCAGTCGAACGAAATTCTTTTGTGTGAATACAACATATTGTTTAGACCTATTAAAATACCTATTGAAAGAACGTTATAGCAAACACCATAGACCTTCAAAAAAACTAAAAAGAACACAAAACGTTACCCTTCATGAGCAGAACATCGTGTTTGGCGTCTGCTCCAGCCGAATTCGAAACCCTGCAGGTCCGTTGCTGTCTGGACCGAGTTGTCTGATAGCAAGATTAGATAGATACTCGTCCATCACCTTGATGGAAACATCAACGTTCTCGACCAATCTCTCGCCATCCTGTATAACCATAGGAACTCGAATGGCGGAGTTCCTTGCGCAACTGTGCATGTCACTGCAGCTCTCATTCTCAGTGCAATGTCACCAGAGAACGTGAATTGGTTGACTTTCGGTTTCTCTACACCTAAATATGATTTCAAGAAATTGAATATCAATCAATCATTCGTGACTGTATTGAAGAGCTCGCGATTCTTCTAATTTACCATTTAAATTAGGACAAAATTCTTATAAACGACTCTCGTAAAGTTATATGTGGGATCAGTCCGACTGAGGTGATGAATTCGATATTTAATCGACCGTCTTTATGTCGTGTGGTCATGAATTACATTTATTAAGTTAATTCGAACCTCGGCAAAAAAATCAGAAAAAAATTACGTAATGAATATGTGATTCAAAAATTACGCATTATTTTTGCAAAGCAAATTATTCTCATCCCTAATATCGTAATTTTGGTATTCATCAATTTTGAATGACCTCTGGTCAATTCAAAAATAACTATGATGTGAAATCTTATCGTGAATTGAAATTTTCTCACATTAATGGTAAAAAAATTGATCAAATCTATTACAAAATAGGTATCGTTGACACAGGTGTTATCAAATCACTTATTAAATTCCTTTTCAAATGCAATATAATGCACACTGCCAGCTAAAGTGTTATGGCAAAATAAAAATCATTATGTTATTGTTATACAAGGGTAAAAATTGCATACTTACCAGTCACGTAAGAGATGAGGGCAAAAATGATTAAACGTGATACTTCGTGCTTACTCCCATCATGAAAACGTTGATAACGATGGTATAATGGATCATAAAGTATATTAAAAAAATTTTAATATTATTAATTACCAGAGTTTATGATTCGCTTCATCAAAACAAAGAAACAAAAAACTTCATCAATACATCTAAACGCATATTTAGGTGTGATCATAGTGGTGATTCACACGTATTTAACTACATTCATGCAAATATACTTATAGCGATGTAAGTAACGCTCGCTACACAGTGATAGAAAATGCAAATACAGACAAATTTTCAAAAACACTTCTTTTTTCTGTGCTTTTCTTTTGATGAAATTCTGAAATAAAATTATTGATAACACATAGTTTCATTTTGTAATTTCGGAAGCTAATGAGAATCTAGACTGTTCAAAACCATTTCCAAAGTAACAAATCGTTATCAGAGAAATATTGAGGGGGAAAACCATAGATACTATATTGAGCGCAAAGAAATATCGAATTGTTGAATAATGAACAGTGATCATCTAACCAAAAGGCACTTACAGAATACACTCACTACAGTACAGAATGGATTCATGAAAAAGAAATTGAAGATGAGCATAAAGTCAGTACGTCCCTGCGAATACACCATTTCTGAGAGTTAGACATTGCTTTCTCAGAGAAATATTCGACTTCAAACTGGAAGAATTTTAAAAACAAAATGTTTGAAACAAATATTCATCACTCGTTACCTTTCATGAGCAAAACATCGTGTTTGGCGTCTGCTCCGGCCGAGTTCGAAACCCTGCAGCTGTAGTTCCCGTTGCTGTCTGGACCGAGTTCTCGGATGACAAGATTAGACAGATATTCATCGACGTTGTTGATGAAAACGTCGTCGTTCTCGACCAGTCTTTGGCCGTCTTTGAACCACTGGAACTCGAACGGGGGAGTTCCTTCCAGAACCGAGCACATTACAGCTGCTCTTTTACCCATTAAAAACTCACCAGTGAATGCAAACTTATTGAGTTTCGGTTTCTCGATTCCTAAACGTGAATTAAATTAAATTATAGCAAAAACATGTATTTATATAAATTATGAATTGAAGATCACACTGATAATTGATTCAATAATGATTATTATATCGGTAAACTTCCATTCATAAATGCCGTAAAAAAATTATTTATCTCTTCTTAATCTCTATAACAATGCTAGTGACCACCAATAGAAAAACACTCATCGTTCTCTACCATTCTTATATCCATTATAAACAACATTCCCTATGGCCAGTCAGTATTTTAGGATGCACAAATTAATGAAAAAAATTAATTGCATTATGTTTAGATTCTCGTTTTGGAACACAAAACTCTTAACTGTATAAATGTGATTGCTTTTCTTTCAATGACTAACGTAAAGTATTGATATCGATCGCGAGACAGTCTAATTAATCCATTCACGAATCTAATTTTCCTATCAATTTAATAATTTTTCTCACGAAAATATTTCTCAGAAAGTTAAAGTTTCTAAATATTTTAAAATACTTAAAATTGAATATCTTATGAGAAAATAGTAAAACATGAATGGGAAGTTCTATTTATTATACTTACCAGTCACATAGGAGACGAGTGCTAAGATGACAATAAAATGACGCGTTGTGTCGTTTTCCATGATGAAGCCCGTTGATACGACGGCTTACAGTTCAAAAACGATATAGTCAATAATTAATCAAAAGGTTAACACTTAGTTCATAAAAACAAGTCACTAGAAAACACCGTAAGTATATAATAATAACACATGAGCCACTAATAACAATAGCGATTCACATATTCACCTACGATAACGCTGAATATACTCATCATGGTGTAAGTACCGCCACACAGTGGCAGAAAATCCAAATAAAGACAAACGCGGCCCGAGAATATACTTCTTTTATTCGTATCATTTCTCGATAAATTCTTGAAATAAAATCAACGATAAATTATTCATTCTAGTTGATTTTATTGATATGATCAGTTTCTGTTTGCCTCCAGAATAACCAAAGTTTTTCAAATTTTCTATGAATTTTTAGATCTCTTTGATTGAATCATTGCTACGAAAAGAACTCAGGAACATGATTTTACATACATAATAGAACTGGAAATGTTTGTTAAGACTTGGACAAACATCATGGACTTGTAGAATTGTGAGCAAAGATTGTGAGCAACATTGAAAAGCCATCATATTGTATGCATGTTGTCAACACGCTAATTATTGAAATAGTAAACAGAAATTTACAAAATTACTTTTTTACAGATTAACCAATTTATTCCACGAAACTCATTTAGATTGTTATTTTGTTGAAAAATACACATTTTTGAAATTTCTTTTTCGTTCTTATACCGTTCGCCAACCTCGGCTACATTACTGACTGAATAAAAAGAACGAGCATGGCAAACATTATATGGTGAAAGCAATTGTCTACTGTAAAACAAAACGTATAGAAACTAAGTAGAAGTTAATCATTACATCATTACCCTTCATGAGCAAAACATCGTGTTTTGCGTCCGCTCCTGCCGAATTCGAAACCCTGCAGGTGTAGTTCCCATTGCTGTCTGGACCGAGTTCCTTGATGACTAGATTAGATAGGTACTCGTCCACTATTTTGACGGAAACGTCAACGTTCTCGAACAATCTCTGTCCGTCTTTGAACCACTGGAACTCGAACGGAGGAGTCCCTTCGAGAACCGAGCACATTACTGCTGCTCTTTTGCCCATTACAAACTCACCCGAAAAAGCAAACTTGTTGAGTTTTGGTTTCTCGATTCCTGTACGTGAAGAAAACGGGGCATTGAAAATATACATATCATAAATTTACATAATAAATATGAATTCTGGTAAATTTGAACTCTAGTTAGAGGAAAAATATAATTTACAGCAATTACAATTTACTTAAATTATGTAGTTTTTAAGACGTTTTCAATGATCATGAACAAAAAAAGTCTTTGTCATATTCTCCACCACCATTAAATTAACATTATGGTCATCGTCTAGATCTGTTATGGGCTATCAATTTCGCGTTTAGACAATGAAGTTGACAGTACATTAAAGAGAACAGTAAAGTTTTGTTTACGTGTTTGTAATTGAATCAAGTTTGAATTTAAGTTTTCATCAAAAATATCTGATGGTATCTAAATAAAAGACCGTTGGTAGGGATGGATATCGATCGTGTAAATATTGCAATGATTGATTTATTCATGAATCAAATTTTTTGGCGATAAAAATTATTTTGACGTTCTCAAATGATACATGTTATTTTTAAACGATTACTATGATATTTGTTTAAAAAAAAAATGTGCAATATCAATTAATGGATCGTATAATATAAGTACTTACCAGTCACATGAGAGATGAGGACGAAGATGATAATGACATGACGCATCGTGTCGCTTCTCATTATAAAAGACGTTGACATATCGGCTCACAATACACTATAAGTGCTATTCTCGATAATTATTCAGTAAGTATTTACAACAACACAAGATTCATATTTCATGTGAGAAAAACTGTTTCGTGTACCTCTCCTGAGGCACATAAGTAAGTATATAACAATGGCGATTCGTCTATTAAACTACAACGCCAACAACAATGCAAAATTCACTCATCATGTGTAGTGTAGGTAGCGCCACATAGTGGTAGAAAATTTAAACACAGACAACTTACTCTAGGATACTTTTTTTTTTATTCTACTCTTTGTTGGAAAAAAGAACCGAAATTCCGATTCTGATATTCTTCTTGCGAATAATTAAACATGGGTATAATATGAATTGTCAAAATTTCCAGATGTTTTCGTTCAAAATCCATTCAAGTTATGACTTTTGTTCAGAAATACAGGGTGGACGTAAGGTTCTGCACACAGTTTAAAAATTGATAACTAGTCAATAGACATAAAGAGGTGTGGTTTACACTGAAATACTTATCATGGCCTAGGGATTTTTTGTTTGATAAATTAAAAAAAAGGTCGAATTTGACTTACTGGTGGCGCTGTAAAATAAAAAACTCGACGTAACACAAAATGTAACACAGACAGTGTATAACTAACGTTTATGACGATTCGCGTTTCGTAAAACTATCATGTTTCCACATGAACATCCTTCCACCCGTTTAGATGTAGCCCGAGCTAAAAAAGGTGCTCATATTGAAGTATCATCGTTTTATGTCTCGCCAATCTTCATAAATATTAATTATGCTCAGTTTATGAACATTTTTTATGTACAGGGTGGGCAAAAAGTCCGCAGAAACTTTACAAATGCATAAAAACCGGGAAAATAACCGAAATAAAAAACGCTTTGCAGGATTAGCATCGCTAGGTCACGGGAATTTTTTAAGACAGGAAAAAAAACCTAAAAGAAACAGCCAATAGGTGGCGCTGACGTACACAAGTCAAAGAAAAGATACGCAAATAA
The DNA here is from genome assembly GCF_987345545.1 of Pholcus phalangioides. Lineage (NCBI taxonomy): Eukaryota > Metazoa > Arthropoda > Arachnida > Araneae > Pholcidae > Pholcus > Pholcus phalangioides. The sequence goes on from NW_028301613.1 coordinate 12,587,062, forward strand.
CGATCAGAATGCCTCCAAATCGTTTATTACGGCAGTATGTGTTTCACATGACCACCACCACAAGGGATAACACTCTGTGTCACAAATCCAGCAACGGCAGAGTGCAGCAGGTTCGATGACACCTCTCGGTGGATCGCATCTTTCAGTTCCGACAGATTGGACACACCGGTCCGATACACTTTTCTTTGACTTGTGTGCGTCAGCGCCACCTATCGGCTGTTTTTTTAGTTATTTTTCTCCTGTCTTAAAAAAAGTTCCCGTGACCTAGGGATGCTAACCCTGCAAACCGTTTTTTATTTCGGTTATTTTTCCGGTTTTTACGCACTTTTTGCCCACCCTGTATTACGGCGAGCTTTTCGTTTTGCAGTGCCACCCGTGAGTGAAATTTGGACTTTCATTAATTTGTCAAAAAAGACAACGACTCTAGGTCATGAAAAGTATTTTTGTGCAAATCGCACCGTTTTATGTCGATTGGTTGATTTGTTATTAAATTTTAAAATGTGTCCAAGACTACTCATCACTCTGTATATGCATGTGAGACATTGGACAAGAAAATAAAATTATTGCAAAGACCGCGAAATTGCGAAATCTTGCGCAAACATTAAATAATGACATGGTAAAATTATCGCTCTATGTGTGTACCATAAACTTTCAAAATCGCAAAGGCTAAAAATGAAAAAAACTTGCAGGATTTCGCTCACGGGTATATAATAAACACATTTGAACTTGATTCTCTTTAGAAATCCTCGGCTACTAGAAAACAAGCGATTTCATATTTAAGGAGAGAAAAATAGATTCCCATAAAACTTCATTACCCTTCATGAGCAAAATATCGTGTTTGGCGTCCGCTCCGGCCGAGTTCGAAACCCTGCAGCTGTAGTTCCCATTGCTGTCTGGACCGAGTTCTCGGATGACAAGATTAGACAGATATTCGTCGACGCTGTTGATGAAAACGTCGTCGTCCTCGACCAGTCTTTGGCCGTCTTTGAACCACTGGAACTCGAACGGGGGAGTTCCTTCGAGAACCGTACACGTAACGACAGCTCTTTTACCCATCACAAACTCACCAGTAAATGCAAACTTGTTGAGTTTCGGTTTCTCGATTCCTATGTTTGAGAATAAAAACGTACTTAATAGGATCATTAACGTTATAAAATGCGTTTCAATCAGTGAAATTTGGACTTGACTGTCAACTTGAAAAAAAAAATCGTTTGAATCAATGTTAGTGTTAATATATTGATAGTTAGGTTAGTATATTATAAGTATATACAGTAGGGTCACAGTTAACAGACGCGGGGCCCGGTGCAAAAATTATAGCGAGGAAAGGTGCATCTCAACAATTTCGGGGTACCAAAAAATGTTTAGAGCCCCCCTCCTCTTTGAACCGATTTATATATTTAGCGGGATAAGGGCACCTATTATTTCAGAATAGTCAGGAATGCTGAGAAATGTCCATGGAAAAAATTATGAACACACAATTAAATGTGAATTAACACAAAAATTTATGAAAATTCAGCACTGAAGTTAATTTTTAGCTAACCATAGAAACAATTCCAGAATTGATGAAAGAAGTAATTTCAGCACCAACGAAATTCAGATCTAACAGGGAAAAAAAGTCTCAATAATTGATGAAAATTAAGAATTATGAATCTCATAATTGATGAAAATTAAGAATTAACGAAACTGATGACTCCGCAACTTATGAAAATTCAGCATCAACGGCATGAAAAAATTGCAAAATCAATGAAATTCAGAATTAAAGCAAGAAATAATTGAATAATTCAAGATATACAGAAGACTGGATGTTGTGAAGATATTTATTATTTGAGATGTTAATTTTTTAAGGAAGGAAAAAACTCATCTCTGCCTCTACCGGGAGTCGAACCCGGGTCCCTCGATTGCCGGACGAGTGCTCTGACCACTAAGCTACAGAGGAGATAGAGATTTTCCTTCGCTAGAGCGTATATATGCCGAACGGAACCGTGCAATGGACGGTGAAACCGATCAGCTAATAGCTCATGGACGACGAGCCACCAGAGAGCTATATATATGACATGAATGTCGCTCTCCACTAAATGAGCGACATTCATGTCATAAATTGAATAATTGGTGAAAACCTCCAATAGTTAACCGTGAGTGTGGGTCTCATGAAGGGCTTGGGAGGGGAACTACCTAATGAACCTACTGTTTAATATTAACAGTAGGTTCATTAATATGCAGCCCTACCGATCAATATCTATTGTTTGAACACTCGTATCGTGTGGTATATATATATATATATAGCAATGTTCTTCTACCTTTTTTACAACTGACGAACGGTGAAAGGAATCGAAAAATTTAGCGGACCAACGGAGAAATGGGATAAATAATTTGCGGACCGGGTGGGGGGGGGGCAGAAAATAAATAAATACAGTGAAATCTCGCAGCAATGATACTCGATAAAACGATATACGTCTCTACAACACGATATCTTTTAAAATCTAGTTTGGAATTGTCTATCGTATAATGTTAAACTCCTCTGAATACAGCGATATCCTTTACTACGATAACCCCCCCCCCCTCCCCCACAATGATATACGAAAATACGATATTTTTTCATAGATTTTAAACCGCTGCAACGATATTTTCTTCCATTTCACTCAGAATCAACTTCGATATACTTTGAAATTCCTCACCAGTGTTTGTTCTTTCGAGGGTGTTTAATAACATCGATATTTTGCACTGTATACCTTCCATGAATGTGGTAATGAACTTGTTGTGTAGCTGTGTTCTGTGTGGTACACAATAGCATTGCGCGGTAAACCACTTTACAGTGTGGAACAGCTAACTGAATTTTATTAATCTACTAATCAATTCTATTTTTTTGTTGCGAATAGATACTTATGAATGCATTTTATGATGGTTATTAACAACGCCAATTCCGAAGCGATACCCCCCAAAAACGGGATAAATTTAGCGGTGATTGATGATATAGTGCTTTTTTCTCGATATAAACAATACAATCTTTCTACCACGATATTTTTTCGTGGTCAGTAGAGTATCGTTATATCGAAGTTTCACTAGAAATAAATAAGAGAAACAATTTGGGGACCACAATAAATATAAATAGGAAAAATATTTTGCGGGCCAGCAGAAAATGAATGAATGAGAGAAATCTAAAATTATGCCGAGGCTAATATTTTTCGTGGACCGGCTGGAAATTACTACGGACTGGCACTAGTCCGCTGACCAACGGTTGAAGGTGACTGGTATATAATCATTTGATTACAATCGGTTCTAAATGTAGGCATAAAATGACTGTGAGGACAACAATAAAAAGATCCCTATAGTGTGTGTGTGTGTAACTTTGCAATAACATCTTTTAATAAGCATTGTTATAAGGGGAGAAAAATATCGATCGTTTTACATTGCAATGATGTATATGGTCTTTAATCGAATTATCTCCATGCTATGCTTTTGAATTCCTCAGCAAATGTACTTTTTACTCGTACCTCTCGCAGTATGTGGTAAGAGTGATAAACTCTAAAAGAATGCATCATGTAATCTGTACTTACCAATCACAAGAGGGATGGAGGACAAGAAGAATGCAACAACATGACGCTTCATGTCGACTCTCATAACGTAAATCGCAAGTAAGACGGCTGCTTCCAATGCAACTAACAATATTTTCAAAGGTTACACGACGATATGATTATTTCATAGAAATTGACTGAAAGAAAAACTTCGGCAGGACATGAATGAACATACTCATGTGCTATTTATAACAATGGCGATTGACGCACATATTATGAATACAAGATATAAAATAGTCATCATGGTGTAAGTAGCGCCACACAGTGATAGAAAAACTAACCACAGACAAAACATTTGATAATATTTTTCTTTGTATTTTAATTCACATCTTAGCTAAAATGTACACAAAATATGTAATATTTCTACTCTATTTTTCTGTATAATTATAAATTTCCAATTTCCTCAAATTGCAATGATCTCGTGCAATAAATAGACACATGTTCATGGCATTAAGCCTCATTTTCACATCAAGAGAAAAAGGATTGCACTTACTTATTACGCAGTCAACGTAATATGTCCGTTGAGAAAAATATATTCGATTCACACTTTCCTGAAAAATGTCATGCTCTGGCATTCTGCGTGAGATTTATTATTTTTTAGGTACACACATCAGTTTTTTTATAGCGACTTTATACTTTTTTCCAGGACTGTACTGATTCAACCAAAGTCAACATCGAAAAAAACATTTTTCGTTCTAAAAGAACTCGCGACTTTTATATTCTGAAAGGAAACTCACGACTTTGGTACTCCGAAAGAACTCACGACTTTGGTACTCCGAAAGAACTCACGACTTTGGTACTCCGAAAGAACTCACGACTTTGGTACTCCGAAAGAACTCACGACTTTGGTACTCCGAAAGAACTCACGACTTTTCCACTCTGAAAGGATACTCACGATTTTTCTACTCTAAAAGAACTCACACCTTTTCTATTTTTAAATAAAGAACTCGCGACTTTTTCAACTGTGAAAGTATTCGCGATATTTGTACTCTGAAACACGTATACATGATATTGAAAGCTTAAAGGAAAAATGTCTTTATAACATTACCCTTCATGAGCAGAACATCGTGTTTGGCGTCCGCTCCGGCCGGATTCGTCACCCTGCAGGTGTAGTTCCCATTGCTGTCTGGACCGAGTTCGTTGATGACCAGATTAGATAGATACTCGTCAACGTTCTTGATGGAAACGTCAACGTCGTCGACCAATCTTTGGCCGTCCTTGAACCATTGGAACTCGAATGGCGGAGTTCCTTGCACAACGGCGCAGATAATAACCGCTCTCATTCCTACTGCGAGTTCTCCAGTGAACGCGAATTGATTGACTTTTGGTTTTTCGATTCCTGAATACATGAAAGAAAAACGGATACCTGTGTGTATATTTTAATGTCTTCATCAACCAAAATCAAAGGATAGATAAAATTGAAAATCAATTTTGAAACATATCTAAATGATGAGATGTTGAATATAGGCCTATAAACTCTTCATGATTCTTCTTTATCATTCAATAACCGGTCAAGTTGATTGAAAATTTCAGGAATTTTTTATGTGTCAAATTCTTATGATTAAATTTGGCTTAAAATGCCTGCTTACATTTGGAAATTATTATCAACGAGCAATATTTGAGAAACCAAGACGATGAATAAATTCATTATTGATTTTTTTTTCTTTTTGTTTAAGTCATGATCAATAATTTTTTGCAATAGAGGTGATCTATATAAAAGGTTCTTGCAACACATTTTCACAACTATTACTGTATTATTGTTTGTCGAACAGAGTATAAATAATTAAGAGAATACATCCGTACTTACCATTTACGTAAGAGACAAGTGCTAAGAAGATGACAAGATGACGCTCCGCATGGATTCTCAACATGACCATAAGCTGATAAGATGGCTCGAAACACTCAACAACAAACAATATGCAAACGATTATTAATTGCAGGTAAACAATTAATTCCTGTGATACTGGCATGTGCACAATCGATGCAGAAGTATTAATTCCGCGAGTATTTTTACGTGCGTCATTGACAACAATGACCGATACCACAACAATGACGCTATCGAGCAATACAGACTCATAACGGTGTAAGTAGCGCCACACAGTGACGGGAAATTCAAACACAGACAAGCATATTCGTGAAAATTTTACTTATATTAATGCTCTTCTCACCGAACAATGTTAAACAATCCGCCAAAGCGAACTTTATATCGTGGCAACTCAATTGTCGAAATACTCGTGTACAAAATACCAGTGAAATAAATATACATAGTTCGATACAATATTTTGCGATGGTGTTTCTACTATGATAATTCCGGAAATTATTACAGCGCAAGATAACTTATAAAAATTACCCTTCATCAACGTCTCGCTTCTCATCGGCACCAGCTGGATTCGAAACTTTACAGGTGTAATTGCCGATGCTCTCCGGACCGAGTTGGTGGATGACCAAGTTGGCCAGGAACTCGTCCATGGCCTTGATGGAGACTCCGGGACCTTCCGGGAGCCTGCGCCCATCTTTGGTCCATTGGAAATCAAACGGTGGCGTTCCTTCGACAACTGCACACGTCACCGCGACTCGTATTCCAATCTTCAAGTCGTTTGGGAACGTGAACTGGTGGAGTTTCGGGTTCTTCGTACCTGAAACTGATGAAACCAAAGAAACCAAAACTTTCCATGCAAATTGTAAAAAAATTAACAAAAATATTTCATGCAACTGCTCCTTGCGGCAAAACTTTATGGAGCAACTAATTTCAGAATTATTGTGTTCACCTGTGAAGGGGGCGGAAAAATCGTACTTGCCCCCACTCCCCTGTTTTCTGCATCTGGAATGAATCCTGGTGCTTTCAGCATCTCGAATGATTGCAGATGCTTTCAGTAAAAAGGATCATCCAGAATACTATCTAGGATTATTCCATATGCTTTTATCATCAATTACCATTTTATGTTCAGCATCAATTATCATTTTAGGTTCAGCATCAATTACCATTCTAGGTTCAGCATCAATTATCATTCTAGGTGCTTTCAGCATCAATTATCATTCTAGGTGCTTTCAGCATCAATTACAATTCCAGGTGCTTTCAGCATCAATTATCATTCTAGGTGCTTTCATCATCAATTATCATTCTAGGTGCTTTCAGCATCAATTACCATTCTAGGTTCAGCATCAATTATCATTCTAGGTGCTTTCAGCATCAATTACCATTCTAGGTTCAGCATCAATTATCATTCTAGGTGCTTTCATCATCAATTATCATTCTAGGTGCTTTCAGCATCAATTATCATTCTAGGTTCAGCATCAATTATCATTCTAGGTGCTTTCAGCATCAATTATCATTCTAGGTGCTTTCAGCATCAATTATTATTCTAGGTGCTTTCAGCATCAATTACCATTCTAGGTGCTTTCATCATCAATTATCATTCCAGGTGCTTTCAGCATCAATTACCATTCTAGGTTCAGCATCAATTATCATTCTAGGTGCTTTCAGCATCAATTACCATTCTAGGTTCAGCATCAATTATCATTCTAGGTGCTTTCAGCATCAATTATTATTCTAGGTGCTTTCAGCATCAATTACCATTCTAGGTGCTTTCATCATCAATTATCATTCTAGGTGCTTTCAGCATCAATTACCATTCTAGGTTCAGCATCAATTATCATTCTAGGTGCTTTCAGCATCAATTATCATTCTAGGTGCTTTCAGCATCAATTATTATTCTAGGTGCTTTCAGCATCAATTACAATTCTAGGTGCTTTCAGCATCAATTATCATTCTAGGTTTAGCATCAATTATCATTCTAGGTTCAGCATCAATTATCATTCTAGGTTCAGCATTAATTGCCATTCTAGGTTCAGCATCAATTACCATTCTAGGTGCTTTCAGCATCAATTACCATTCTAGGTGCTTTCAGCATCAATTACCATTCTAGGTGCTTTCAGCATCAATTATCATCCTAGGTTTAGCATCAATTATCATCCTAGGTTTAGCATCAATTATCATTCTAGGTTTAGCATCAATTATCATTCTAGGTGCTTTCAGCATCAATTACCATTCTAGGTGCTTTCAGCATCAATTACCATTCTAGGTGCTTTCAGCATCAATTACCATTCTAGGTGCTTTCAGCATCAATTACCATTCTAGGTGCTTTCAGCATCAATTACCATTCTAGGTGCTTTCAGCATCAATTACCATTCTAGGTGCTTTCAGCATCAATTATCATTCTAGGTGCTTTCTGCGCCAAGGAGGATTGCAGGTGCTTCCAGCCAAGGCCGGAACTGGGGGGGGGGGCAATGTTGGTAAATGCTCCCTACAGCAAATTTTAGCTAGGAACAAAAAACAGTTACAAAAATATTGTATTTTTACAGGGAGGCAAAATCATATCCCCTCCCCACCACCACAAAAATTTTAGTTACGGCCCTGCTTTCAGCATCGAGGATGACTCCAGATACTTTCAGCAACAAGGATGAGTCCTAATCTCGAATGATCACTCGACCCTCTTCGGATTATCGATGTCTTGAACATTCAAGCCTGGACGGAAGAAAAAAGACATGTCGGTAAAAATTAGTTCTATGTCTGGCCCAAATATCCATGGACAATAAATATCCAAGAAATCGTACTCACCGTGTATATTCAGTCAGTTAGTCAGCATGGTCATCGTCATCAGAGTTTGACGGAACGGATTCATGTTCGGACATGATCAGGATCGCGTATATCAGTGTGACTACACCCGGAGCTTATACTCGACGTGTATTCGTCAACATTGTCAACACATTGGATATTCCAAATGCAAAATGATTGTGTCAATTTTCTTACCGTTGATGAGAAGCAAGGCGTGTTTGGAATCGCTTCCGGCAACGTTGTCGGCCCTGCAGGTGTAGTTGCCGTTGCTGTCGGCTCCGAGTTCGACAATGGCCAGGTTGGAGGAGAATTCGTCCACAGTCTTGATGTTGACATCGCTCCTGCCATCGATGTCCATCCGGGTCCCGTCCTTGTACCAAGTGAATGTAAATGGCGGTGTCCCTCCGGTCACCGAGCACACGACGGTGGCTCTCTTGCCGTGTTCGAGATTCTTCGAGAAGTGGAACGGCAGCAGAGTCGGGCCTTCCACGGCTAATTGTTAGAATTTCGATTATTATTCTTTTAATATATATACAGTATTATAATTCAACAATTATAGCTTCAAATACGGGAATATCAGTCATATCATATTTTAATATTATACAACGGTGCTCTTTGTGAGTACAGATTAAAACAGTCGGTTTTCGAGAGGACAGTCAAACTAACAATGTTTTTTCGTGAGGAAAATAAACATAAATAACTTTCGAGATGACATGTAAGCTAACAATGACTTTTGAAAGGACGGAAAAACTAGCAATGACTTTCGACAGTCAAGATAACAATGGTTTTCAAGAGAACAATTAAGCAAACAGTTATTCTCGAGAAGATAGTTAAGCTAACAATGACTTTCGAGAGGATAGTTTAGCTAACAATGATTTCCGAAACGACGGTAAAACTAGCAATGACTTTCCACAGTCAAGGTAACAATGATTTTCGAGAAAACAGTCAAGCTAATAGTTATTTATCGAGAAGATAGTTAAGTTAACAGTGACTTTCGTGAGAACAGTTTAGCTAACAATGATTTTTCGAGATCACATACAAGCTAACAATAACTTTCGAAAGGACAGTAAAACTACTAATGACTTTCGAAAGGACAGTAAAACTACTAATGACTTTCGAAAGGACAGTAAAATAACAATTTTTCAAGATCACATATAGCTAACATTGATTTGTGAAAGGACGATAAAACTAGCAATGCCTTTCGACAGTCAAGGGACAACAATGATTTTCGAGAGAACAGTTAAGCAAACAGTTATTTCTCGAGAAGATAGTTAAGCTAACAATGGCTTTCGAAGGGACAGTAAAACTAACAGCGGCTTTCGAAGGGACAGTAAAACTAACAGTGGCTTTCGAAGGGACAGTAAAACTAACAGTGGCTTTCGACAGAACAGTTAAATTAACAATGATTTCAAGAGGAATGTGAAACTAACACGGATTTTTGAGAAAATAATAATGTTATCTGTGCCTTCTGAGAAGATAGTTCTACTTGCAATTTTGAGCTTTGTTTCCAACAATGCTTTTATCTCGAAAATATTTTCAAACAATTGCTATGCTTCAGAAGATAGTTTAAGTAATGTTGTGGGTTAAAAAAATATTTTACATTGTTGTGGAAAAGGACAGTTGCCAACATCGTTTTTTGAGGGTTGGAGTTTTTTTAACAATGACCTTCATGATGATGGCCTATGTTGGCCAATGTTGTCTAATTTTTTCGAGAGATTAGCTTTCCTAACAATACATTTTCAGAGGTACAGTTTTTCCAACAATACTCTTCACAATGATAATTTATTCAACAATGCTTCTCGATAGCAAAGTTTTCTAAAGTTTTCAAAGTTATCAATGTTGCAAACAAAGATAACTTTCTAAGCAATGTTACCCGATAACTTATTTTTCCTAACAAACGTTCTCGATAGGAGAATTTTCCCACCAAATATTCTCGAGAGGACAATTTTGATAACAATGCAACTTTGGAGACAATATTCCTAACAATGCACATTATGAAGACAATATCACTAATAATACCCCCCTTTTCGAGAGGATTGTTAAGCTATCAATAATTTTTGAAAGGACAGTATAAGACTAACAATCACTTTCGATAGTAAAGATAACAATGATTTTCGAGAGGATAATGAAACTAACAATGACTTTCAATAGTCAAGCTAACAATGATTTTCGAAAGGATAATGGAACTCATGATGACTTCCAATAGTCAAGCTAACAATGATTTTCGAAACAATAATGAAACCAACAATGACTTTCAATAGTCAAGCTAACAATGATTTTTAAGATGATAATCATGCTAACAATGCTTTAAAATAAATAATATAAAAATAATAAATAATTCTTCTCAAAGAGTAAACATTAGGTAATTTGCTAACAATAAATAAAAAGTCAACAGGTTTACTAACAAAGTTTTTTGAAAAGACATTTCCACCAACAATGCTTTTTGAGAAAATATTTTTACTGACAATGTCCATTCGAAAAATAAAATAATACTTTTATCAAAAGAAAAAGAACAGTTTTACTATCACAATATTCTCAAAGAATTTTATTTCAACAATGGCGTTTGCGACGACAGCTTTATTAATAATACCACTCGGGTTTTCTTGACAAAGGTTCTCGAGAGACAACTCTTCTATTCCCAAGGGATCAGAATGATCGTTCAGGGAATTTGTTAGTAGACATCCATGCCGAACCGGGATTCGAACCCAGACCTGCGCAGTGAGAAGCTAGTACTCTAACCACTTGACTGACAGGCGGCTTGTGGAATTATACGGTTTATAGCAATAGTTTTATTAACAATGCTTTTTCGAGATGACAGTTTTTATGACAATGAGGAAACATTAGAGCATTTTTACTAACAATGATTTGCGGGGAAATCAGTTTTGCTTACAATAATTTTCCGAAAAATCACAACAAGACTGTTTTATCACAAAAAATGAGTAACTTTGCCTGGTTTTAATTTATACAAAAATTGCCACGTTTTTAAGACAAATAAATTCAACTGGTCGAATGGTCGACGCGTCGACCATTCGACCAGTTGAATTTATTTGTCTTAAAAACGTGGCAATTTTTGTATAAATACTGTTTTTTTATGAAGACGGAATATCTAGCATTATTTCCAAAACAATAAATAAGTAAACAATAAATTAAGCTATCTAAAATAAACAAAGCTGCTATGTTTTTGTGAATGAAAAATATTTTCCAACAATGTTTTTTAAACAATGCCTTTCTGTGGAAACCTGAAATGAAACTTTTTATTCAACAATAAAATCATTGACAATCAATCAATACGTTCTAAAAATGATCCAGAAATATTCAATCCATTGTTAGAACCTCAGCACTACTGCTCAGTTCGTTCAAAATTGAATTTGCATGTTATTAAATGCGAAATTAAAAATTGCGTTAATCTCGTGATTGAAACGCATTGTTTAAAAATTGTAACAAAAACCTTACCTCGAACGGAATCCCAGAAGAAAATCGGGATCAAGATCAAACGAAGCGTTTCCATGATGGCGTCTGTAATGGGGTCCTATTATAATCACCAGACTGAGTCGGACTCGCCAACAATCAAATACAAATCAATTGTTGTATTAAGCGAATTTCCTGTATATAATTTGACACTTTAACCGACTCCTAAATCTCAAGAATTTTGGTAGCAGTGTTGTTCAGTCACCACAGATTCAGTCACTGTTTAAGCGTGTATATGAATTAAAAAAATTTCACTCGGACTTACTAGCGCCACACAGTGGCACGAAATAGAGTTACAAATTCGCTGAATATAACAAAAAGTATCATTTAAAATTTTTTATGGGTTAAATGAAAATGAATGCAAGTAAAATCACAATGACGGTGTCGGCGATATTTGTTTAACGTTGTGAAATTCCATATTTGTCCGAATGTCCCCCCCCCCCCGCTTTTACCCAAAACAAAATTTTCGCCATCGAATGAGTGAGCGAGCAAGTGATTGACAGAGTGAATAACAGAAAGTGAGCTACCGAGCGAGATAGTGACCTAGCAAGTAGGTGAAAAATTGAGCGAGCAAGAGTGTGTGAATACAGTAAGTATAGAGTGAGTGGCTGTGCATAAGCAAAATATTTAGAAAGCGATAGGACGAGTGAGAAAGTTGTAGAGCAAGTGAGTGAGTGGCTTGCTCACTCAGTTTGTCCCCCCCTCACTTACAGACTCCCTCATTTGCTTACTGACTCGGCCACTTTCTCACCCGCTCACTCACTATCTCACTCACCCAGCCACTTACTCACTCACACGATCACTTGTTCACTCACTCGCGCACTCGCCGCTCACTCGATGACTTGTTAACTTATTCATTCAATCACTGGTTCACTCACTCACTTGCTCACTTACTCACTCACTCAGTCATTTGTTCGCTCACTCACTCAATCACTGGTAAATTTAGTCACTCAGTCACTGGTTCTCTCACTCGCTTGCTCACTTACTCACTCAATCACTGGTTCTCTCACTCGCTCACTTATTCACTGGTTCAATCGCTTGCTCACTCAATCACTTGTTCACTTATTCATTCTGTCACTGGTTCAATCGCTTGCTCACTTGTTCACTCAGTCACTGGTTAAATCACTTGCTCACTTACAAATACAATACAAATACAACGCCACAGCAGGCAAACTGCCCAACGAGGTGGCTGACTTAAGAACATCATGGATCCCCGAGCCCCTACCTACTACTGCTACACCACACATGCACCCCCCCCCCCCCCGCGGAACCCCCCAACGAATCGGTACATGTGGGAATGTGCGTGTACGTGTAGTGCAACCTGACGTAAAGTTTGTTTCTGTGTAATGCTTGTTATGTGTAGTGCTGTCATCTGCCCCCAGTTTTACTAACCATGAGTGAAGTGTTATGGTTGAATGATTTACCGTTGTAGGACTGTTGCTCTCTGTGGCGAGACTTTTTAACGGGGAGATCGGCTCGCATTTGCGCCTTGAAGTTGGGAACCACAGAAAACCAACTTCAGCCAACCACCACTGTGGGGTTCGAACCCGGATCCTCGCATCACGAGTCCGGCACTATAACCACTCGACCACCACAGCGGCATCACTTGTTCACACTCAATCACTTGTTCACTTATTCACGATTAATATTAAATATTCTTCAAAGCCATTTATTTTAACAAATAATACTCAGGTTCGCGTAATTATTAAGAAAAAGCATTGTTATTAAAACTCTGAAAAAAAAAACCAAATTGTCATCACTACTTGAGTCGTGTTGAATTTCGATACTAGATGGCAGCAGAAATGCTATGAATAAACAGCAAAAAACACTTTTTTCTTGTCGTCTGCTTCTTCTGAGGATCTTTGTTTTGTACATCTCCTCATGTTTGCGAAAAATTAACTGAACTTTTTATTCAGTTCAGTTTGTAAACTTTGATTATTAGGAACTGAACTGAATGAAAAATTCTGCTCCCTTAGTCCCTTGGTGACCATACATCCCATATTTCTCGGGACTTTCCCGTATTTTCAAATTATTTTGACCATCCCGCCGCCTGTTTTGTAAAATTATCCCGTTCTTTCGCGGATTATATCAACGTGGCCAACTTTGAATTTCTATTCTTTGCCAAAATCATGGATCGAAAATTATCTTCTGAACTCATAAATTTTATTATGGTAATTATGACAATAAATAGTAGAATGTTCATCTCATGCTAAACGTTCTATTTCGTAGAATTCATTTCTTGGGCTTCATTTCTCACAATTTTTTTAGTGATTTTACCAATACGTAGTTGGCAACTTCGCTCACTTTTGGCATCATTATTTGATGATAATTAGTAGGGCTCGGATTTTTATGATTTTGCATATTTTTTTCATGATTTTTCATATTTCGCTATTTTTACGCGATACAGCATTTTTTCATGATTTTCAGCAATTTTAAGGATTTTTTCCACGATTTTAAGAGTTTAAGGCAATTGCTCGACCCGTGACCCGCAAAAACCTAATTTCGCAAAAAAAATGAACTAAACGGCGCAAAACAGACCCGTGGCAAAGTTACATATCCCTCAAGCGCCATGCAGTACGTTCACAGATCACGTGACCCGCGGAGATGTTTTAAATAACTGAAGTGTTTCATGGCACATTTGTAGAGCACTTAAGTGACCCACAGCACAATTCCAGATCCCTGAAGCGATCCACTACTACCACTACTAAACCAGACATGCATCTCGTGTATAGTGAACCTTCCGGGAAGTTTGTTTCTGTGTAATGCTTGTTATGGGTAGTGCTGCCATCTGTAACCAATTTTTTAAACTATGAGTTTAATCTCAACTCGTAGTGAGTGAAGTGTAATGAATAAATGATTCTAACGTTGCAGGCCTGTCGCTCTCTGCGGCGAGAAGCGGCAAGCGACTCAATGCATATTTAAAGTTCACTTAAGTGACCCGCGACATACTGTATTTTCAGGTCACTTGAGTGACCCGCTAAACCATTTCCGATACGTTACAGCGGCAGTTAACTTAAGTGACCTGCGGTACTGTCCCACGGCACATCTACAGATCAGTTACCGCGGTACTGTCCCAGATCACTAGTGTCCCACGGCGGATATCCAAATATCCGATATAAAAATATCACTTAAGTGATATTTAATGCATTTCCTCATCACTTGAGCAGAGCATTCAAGTGCATTTCGAAATATATTATGCGACCTGCGCCACATTTTCAGATCGCTCAAGTGGCCTGCGGTACAGTTCCAGATCACTTAAGCGGCCTGCGGCACACTTACAGATTACTTAGGTGACCTGCAGCGCTGCCTCATGCTACTTCATCAAGTAGCCAGTGACCCGTTTCAAACAATTGAAGTGGCCCGCACTCTCCTAAAGGTTGAGCATCCTCGATGTAAGGCATATTTTGATTACTTTGATATTTCAGCAGAACAATGAAGAAGGGATCTTTTGCCCCTCAAGTTCATTCTTCCCTCGCTTCATTTTCGACAATGTTAGCAATAATTGGCAACGTTACTTACCTTCATCATCGTTTTTGGCAATGATTGGCGATGATTTTTTTGTCGAAATTAGCAATAATTGGCAATTTTATCTGTGCGAATGATTCATGAGTTCCCCGCAATATCCGCAAGGAAATAAGGAAATAAAGGCATATTTTTAGGTTTTTACGGCATATTTTGAGTTTTTTTAGGGCGTAAAGCCGGGTTTTCCTGGGAGCAAGTTTTATTGCGTCGCGAGAACCGAACTTGACCATTTCACTTCGGCAGAAACGTGTAACTTGATCCCACTACGTGTTTGCGTTTTCCTAGCGTGTTGCATCAGCTCACAGGGGGGCTATATAGTATATAGAGCTTTCATCAGCTATTCTGTCCTCTGCAAGCTCCGGTATGAAGGGATGTGGAAAGAGAACACAAAAAAATGAAGAGAAGATCGGAAAAACGCGCAGCGCACGACGCATTTGACTCCTCCAGAAGCAGTCAGCCAATCACGCCTTATGTAAAGCGCTCGCGTGTTGCGCTTTGCAGGAAAATAGTCATACCGCTTTTCCTATTGATGAGTGGATGGCGTGTCACGCTGGGCGATTCACGTTGCACGCGGCACGGAAAATCTGCTCCTAGAAAAACCCGGCTTAAATGCATTTTTTTTTAAAGAGGCCCTAATAATTAGCACTGTCCCGTATTGTTCTTCGAATAATTATGGTTAGCTTATTTTTAGACATCAACTTTATCATCGCCGCATGAGTGACTTTTAATTGCGATGATAGGTGACAGCACCAATAGTATAAAATGAACAGCGGAAGTTTCTTTTTTAAGCCGGGATTTTCCCAGGAGCAGGTTTCATACGGCGCGTGCAGCGTAAAAACGCCGATTGGTCAAACAACCTGAATTTAAAGTTTTTAACCAATCAACGTTTCCAGGCTGTACACGGCGCAGAAATTCTACTCCCAGGAAAACCCGGCTTCAAGCCAGATTTTCCTAGGAGCAGGTTTTCTGTGCCGCTTGCGCAACGTGAATCGCCCAGCTCGACTCGCCGCCCACGCACCAATAAGAAAAGTGGTACGACTGTTTTCCTACAGAGCGCAACAGGCCTCACGCCATCGTTTTAAGTCGGGTGTGATTGGCCGACCTACTTCTAGAGGAGTCAAATGCGTCGTGCGCCGCGCATTTTTCACGGATCTTTTCTTCACTTTTGTTGTGTTTTCTTGCCCCCTTCCTTTCTGTCTCCCTCTTCTATTGCGCGAAAATACGTGGATGTGCAGACGACAGAACAGATGATGCGCCACTCTAGGAAAACACAAACGCGTAGCGCGATGGAATTACACGTTTCTGCCGACGCGAAATCGTCCTATTCGGTAATTGTCCTGTGACAATTTTTATGGCTGTAATTGACAACTTTACTTGCCTGTGACAATTTTTATGGCTGTAATTGACAACTTTACTTGCCTGTGACAATTTTTATGGCTGTAATTGACCACTTCACTTACTTTAGACATTTTTTTTGCCTGTAATTCACTTTACCTGCCTTTGACAATTATTTTGGCTATAATTTATTGACATCTTTACTTGCCTGTGACAATTTTTTTTGGCTGTAATTGACAACTTTGCTTTCTTTGACAATTTTTTTTTGGCGATAATTTTTTATATCAAGGAAATATGGAAGGAAATTTTATGAAGGAAATATGGTCAACAAGGATATTTATAGTGTTGTCTGTGTATTGATAGTTTTTCTACCGGAACGCGTTTAGAGGGCCGGATGGAGCTCCTTGGCGGGCACATCTGCCCCGTGGGCCGTAGTTTGCCCATCTCTAGGTTAGACCATCAATGCCAGTGGAACCCGGCACACTCCCTGATTTTACCGGAACACGTTTTTCACCGGTTGTCTCCTGATAAATAATGGCCCGAAGGCCGATCCCGCAACAAAGCAAATCGAACTGAACAATCGAGGAGATCAACAGAGCTGAGGGGGGACCGGGAACATTGGCTGTGGCTTGCTCTTCTTCTTCTTCTTTGCGGACGGTACAGCGATCAGCGGAAAGACAAATTCTGTAGAAATAAGGCCGGACAATGCCTCGCGTCGAAGACTACAACTACCAACATCCTTGGGCCGTGCCGGAGCCCCACTGCAGCCCTGGGTGAGTGTGATAACACGTATTATAACCCGAATGTTTACATCCGGGAAGCCAGTCCCCACGCCCCCATAGCAACCAAGATTCTCAAATGTCCGATCGATATTTTCATTCATAGGTACACCGGTTACTTGGCCGGACACGATCCGAACGGAGCCGGACAGATGGGCCAACCGTACGGGTGGATGACCCACGAAGTCATGATTAACCACCCGATGACCGGTGGGCGCCTGGGCCTCCTCCACAGCTCGGGTCAAGAACAGCTCAAGGCCAACGAGGTGTACACGAAGGCCTACGTCAGGGAACGCACCGCCAATGACCTCAAGTTGAGGACCGACATCGTGCCCGGCTACCAAGGTAAGGCCTAATTCTGTGTGACGTCATTAGTGTATGTTTATACACACCGTAGAGCCATTACATCGTGGCCAGCTGTTTGATACGCTGGTCTGCATGTAGCAGCTGGTTGCCCTGTGTAGGCAGTCTGTCTTAACGCATGGGCCGGCACGGCCCGAAGGCCTTGAAAGAAGAGGGAGGGGGTTTCGTTTATTTTCTTTCATACCGAGCTAAACTCAAACCCCATGTTGAATGCGATTCTAAATAAATTAGGGGCCGATGGTACTTCTGGTGAGACGGGGGAGGGGGGGCTGTGGATCTCTCTTTATCCGCAGTTGGGCCATGATGCTGTAAATATGACTCTCACTGTATGTGGGGGGGGGGGGGTGTTCATACTGTAATGGCTCACCGGTGTATGTCTAATGAAAGAAGTTACATGAATGCGGGCCCTAATCAATGTACTCCATACAGGTTATGTGCCCCGGAAACTCTACTACTACGGGAAGACATACGACCCGGAATGCAGGGAAGCCTTGGCGGAGTTCCACGACATTCAGAAGGAGGCCAAGAGGCCCGACTCCAGCCTCATCCTGCCGAATAAGAAATGCTCCGTGAGTTGCCTAATCAATTATCAAACAGGGCCGTCTTAACGCATGGGGGTCATTCTGGTCACAGCCCGGGGACCCCTAGAGGTGGATTAAGGGGTTTTGTCGCCCTTCTCCTACTCTGATCAAATTTTCTTGATCACTCAATCTTCGAATTCACTGCCCTGAGCCTTTACCTGATCAACCCGACCACTGTAAAATGCGCCTGTTTCTAAGTCACGCTTTTTGGACACTCCCATTTTTGCATACTCATATTTGGCCACTAACATACTGACACACTCTCCAGATCGCGCTTTTGATCACTCACATGCTCACACACTATGTAGGTCACGTTTTTAGTCGTACATGCTTGCGTACTCTTTTGGTCAGTCCCATGCTTGAGTACTACTCATCTAGTCACTCACATGCTCATATACTATCTAGGTCACACTTTTGGTCTCTCCAATGCTTGCGTACACTTTTGGTCACTCACATGCTAGGTACTCATTTGCTCACCGGCATGCTCACATGTTATCCAGGTCACGCTTTTAATCATTCACATGCTCACACACTATATAGGCCACGCTTTTGGTCACTCACATGCTTGAGTACTCACGCATATGCTTACGAAGTCTTTTTGTCACTCTCATGCTCACTCACTCTCTAGGTTGCACTTTTTCTCACTTCCATGCTCGCCCACTCTGTAGGTCACACACATTTGGTCACTCCTGTGCTCGCCCACTCTCTAGGTCACACATTTGGTCACTCCTGTGCTCGCCCACTCTCTAGGTCACACTTTTTGTCACTTTGATGCTCGAACACTCTTTAGTTACACTTTTGGTCACTCACATGCTTGGTACTCATCTGCTCACCGGCATGCTCACCTGTTATCCAGGTCACGCTTTTAATCATTCACATGCTCACACACTATATAGGTCACGCTTTTAGTCACTCACATGCTTTCGTACTCGTTTGGTCAGTCACACGTTTGAGTACACATTTGGTCACTCACATGCTCACACACTATCTATTTTATGGTTTTGGTAACATGCTTGCGTACTCTCTTGGTCAATTTCATGTTTACACACTATCTAGGTCCCACTTTTATTCGCTCACATGCTCACTCACTATCTGGACCACGTTTTTGGTCACTCACATGCTTGAGTATTTATTTGGTCACTCACATGCTCACACACTATCTAGGTCAAGCTTTTAATCACTCACATGCTGCTCACCCACTATCTATATGATGCACCCCCGTACTCTCTTGGTAGCTCATATGCTTGAGTATTCATCTAGTCACTCACATGCTCACACACTATCTAGGTCACACTTTTAATCACTCACATGCTCGACCTCTCTGTAAGTCACACTTTCGGTCACTCTTATGCTCACATACTATCTAAGATCACGCTTTTGGTCATTCACATACTTGCGCATTATTTGGTCACTCACATACTCGACCTCTCTGTAAGTCACAGTTTTGGTCACTCCCATACACACACTTTCTCTAGAACGATTTTGGTCATTAACTTGTTTGCAGACTGTTTTTTGGTCACTCACTGAACTGTTCTTTCTCTCTCGGTCATTATTTGGTCACTCACTGATTTGTCTCTCTCTCTCTCCAGGTCCCTCTTTCGGTCACTTACTGATTTAATCCTTCGCTTTCTAAGTCACTCTTTTTATCGTTAACTAAGGTGGTTCCTCACTCTCTAGGTCAATCTTTTTGTCAGTAACTGACCTAGTCTCTCTCTCTCTCTCTCTCTCTCTGGGTCACTCTTTTGCTCCCCGACGAGTTCTCTCTCTCTCTCTCTCACTGACCTCGTATTTCGCTCTCTAGGTTCACTCTTTTGGTCATTCACATAGTGCGCACACTAGGCCACTCTTTTGGTCACTCCTTGACCCAATTCCTGACACTCTCGCAAGAGTCGGGTATGGAGTTTCATTACCGTGGGCTATAGAAATTTTGCCACCTCACAATTTTTCTTGGCCACTCACCTGCCGCTCTGGGCTAAACCTCCTGAAAATACTCCCACCCCCCCCCCCCAATTTTAATATCTGATACTAGGATTTTATGCTGTTGAGACGGCCCTGCCAAAATAAAAGCCTAGTGCGCTAACCTACCTGTGACGTATAGTTGCGTATCGTTTCAGCCCGACACGTCCAAGTTACTGGAGGATCGGCCCTACTCGGTGAACAAGTACGAGCTGGAGCGAATGCCGAGGTACGCTCGTTTCGAGACCCCCAGGAAATACGGCGAACCGTTTTTGAGCTTGGGGCCCCTCAACCCCGACAAGAAATTCATACCGGGTAAGTCTTTTTTTTTTCTTCTACCTTATGGTCAGCTGCTAGTTGCGGTTGTGGGTATCGGGACACACCCTTTCCCCCCACCCCCATCCCAGACACAGGGCCCTCCAAGGGCAAGGCTTCTATACATGATTCCTAGGCCAACCAGATGCTCCAACGGTGGTTCTGCATAGGGCCGCAACTAGATATTTTGTCACCAGGGGGCAAGAACTCATTTCGGCGCCCCCGATGTCGAAAGAGAAATTAGAGGGTTAAACTGCTGCCCATCTCGAGTCCAGCACCCGGTGCACCAGACCCTCCCACTCCCCCTTTGTTGTGGCCCTTGTTATGCATACTCTGGGGGACCGGTTTACTGAAAATTAGCCCCCCCGATATTTCACCCCTGGGATGTTCCTTTCACCCCTGCACATTTCGCACTTAATGAGTATGTGGATGAGTGACCTTAAACGATTGAGTGCGCGCCCCTATGAGATTCACTCCCTCATACAGTAATCACCCGTCCAGGGTGAAACATCAGGGGTGAATCGTCGGAGGGGTGAAATATCTGAGGCGAAACATCCGGGCAAAATGAGTTGGGGAGAAAGATGTCGGAGGCACGCAACGTCCTGGGCTGAAATTACAGTAGATAGGAGCGTAACGTCAGAGGGGCGGGAGAAGTATCAAAGGCGAAACGTCTGGGAGGAAATGTGCTGGGGGGCGAGACACACCGCTGACGAAACGTCCGGGTGTGAAATGTGATACAGGGTGAAACGTCGGGGGGGAAGTGTCGGAGGCCAAATGTGCAAGGGGCGAGACGTTGTTCACAGAACGTCTGTGATTTGAACTGTCGGGGACGAAATGTACGGGATGTGAAATGTGATGGGGGAGGGGCGAATGTCGAAGGCGAACTTTCTGGATCCCGAGGGACCTGAATCTGATAATTTGACCATTTTTCGTCGCACCATTGCCATCTTCTGCACACGAGGGCTAATTAGACCGGGACCAACAATTTATTGGCGAATCCGAACGGCAGATTTTTTTTTAATACTCATCGAGAGGTTGGTGCACTAACCCCTTGATGATTGGGGTGGGGGGGGGGCTCCCTGCGATAGCAATCTTTTTCTGTGGTCATATCGCCTTTTCTATTGCACCCCTATGTCAGGAAAGTTTCTGACAGACGAACTGGGTATCGAACTCGTGACACCTCTGAACATCCTTCGGTACTTCAGGCGAGCATCTTGTCGACCTGGGCTACCCCCCCCCACCCCCGAAGTACTCCTTCCAACCTTAATCTTGTAATATATCAAATATTTTATCTCAAACGTTAGGACTCAAACGCATGTCTTCCATGTTTAAGTGCATAGGGGTGCGGGGGACATGCCGCCTTGCGTTAAGGGGGGGGGGCATTTCAACCATATATCAATATTATCAATGGGCCTAGGTAAATAAATAAAAGAAACAGAAAGTAATAAAATGCATCCATCCCAGGACCCTGGATTGGTGCCCCAGTAAGCCCGCCCCTCTCCGTGGAGGTAAGTTCACAGTATATTAAACATTTTTAATCGGAACATGCCCCCAAGAGACAACGAGGGAACCTTGGAAAAGGGCCGTAAACTCAAAAACAGCACAAAAAAGTCAGTCAATTAGATAAGAAATACGTGAGAGCGGGCCACACATTCTGCGAGCCCTTTCACAGCTCCAGAAATTGCCACCCACCTCTTTTTACTCCAGTCCCTCCCCCTCCCTCCCATGTAAATAGATGTGATCAAGGGGGATAACCAATAAGAAGAAAGAATTTAAATGCCTTCGTTTCCAGATGCCCCGTATATACGGGATTCAAACGCGTACGTGAGACCCAATCTCCGCACGGTCTCAAGCGGGGTATTTACTCAAAGCCGATATGATTTTTAGGGCCGGCCTTGAAATTTAACAAAATATATTCACTAATTAACATCTTTGACCCTAGTTCCAAAGAGTACCCTAATTCCTACTCCACCCTGGGCCCCCAAGTGTCAAAGTTGGCCTTGGACATACATAAATTATGCGATATATTCCTGAATAATTTGTGGCGGGACCCTCAGCCTTCTAGACGAATTGGGGCTATTACATGGCCACTTGCTACATTTTCATCCTGATTTCTGCTTCACTCCAAAACATCCCGTAGACTCCCAGGGGGTCACCGTGCCGCCTTTAAAACTGTATATATATATAGACATGCATTCGATTTTTATCTGCAGGTTATACGGGATACATCCCCGGGAAACCTTTCCATTACGCCAAGACGATAGCCGAGGCTTCCAACGCAGGGCTCAAGGACGTCTCCTACTCCCTGGAAGAGATCAACGTCCTGGGCCAGAGGCCGTCCATCGGCGACTGGTACGTCGGCAGCGCCATGAGGCCGTCGGAGAAGGTCGTCCTCGACGGGTACCACGATCCCAAGCCGCACAAGATCGGGCCCCCGCCTGGTTACGGCGGATACATTCCAAGTGAGTCGGCGATCCAATCTAGGTCGTAAATGCTCAAATCAGAGTCGTCTGATGTGGCCCGCGACCTCCAACCTGATTTCGTAAAAATGAACTGAACGACACATTCACGGGTCACTTGAGTGGCCCACGGCACAGTCCCCCGAGCCACTTAAGCGACCCGCGACACATTTACACGTCACTCGAGTTATCGGCAGCACCATTTGCAGATAACTCGAGTGTTCCGCGGCATATTTACAAATCACTTTAAGGGATCCGCGGCACATTCATAGATCATTTAATTGACCAGCGGCACATTTACAGTAAGAGACCGCCGACATATTTACAGAGCACTTGAGCTGCCCACAGTGTAGTTTTGCATCACTAAAATGAGAGAAAATCCCGTGGCACCTTACCATTTAACTCAAGTGACCCGCGGCATATTCATCACAAAGCACTTAAGTTACCTGCGGCAAAGTTTCCAGGGCACTTAAGCTTTCCGCGGTGCAGTTACGCATCACTCAAATGGTTCACGGCATATTTCTATATCACTTAATTGACCCCGCGGCATATTCACAGATCATTCAAGTGACCAGTGACACAGTTTCCAAGTCAGTTAAGCAGCCAGCAGTGCAGTTACACACCACTCAAGTGGCCTGCGACACATTTCCATTTAACTCAAGTGACCCGTGGTATATTCACTGATCACTCAAGTGGCCCGCGGCACATTACCATTTAGCTCAAGTGACCCGTGGTATAATCATAAATCACTCAAATGACCTGCGGCACAGTCCCACGCCCTCAGTACAGTTCCATATCACTTAAGTGATCCTCGGCGCAATTACATATCAAGCACTCAAGTGCTCTGCGTGCCCCGCTTGTAATCAACGAAGTGGCCCGCATTCTCCTAAAGGCCATTGGTGCGATTTATAAGATCGTGCAGATAGATGTCGCTACAAATTACCTTAACTCAACGTCTGTCTTTATTTTGAAGGGTTCGCCTGCAAGATCGGTGTCCGCTACGGGGACTCGGCCAAGGCCTACTTCAAAGCCGACGACCTGGAGAAGTCTGGACAGATCCTGGTTGAGTGAATGGACGTCGTCGTCGTCGTCGATGGCATACGCTAGGTGTCGTTTAACGACTTTATACGTCAGCTGTAGGCATTTTCAAAATACAAAGATTCGAAAAACTCGACTTGTTTCCATTTGTGTTC
Organism: Pholcus phalangioides; assembly: GCF_987345545.1. Classification (NCBI taxonomy): domain Eukaryota; kingdom Metazoa; phylum Arthropoda; class Arachnida; order Araneae; family Pholcidae; genus Pholcus; species Pholcus phalangioides. The sequence continues at coordinate 12,611,220 of NW_028301613.1, forward strand.
ATTTGACTGTAAGCCAAAATCCAGTACTCTCTGCACGGAGCAATCGGACTCTGAAACATATAAAAAATTATCCACAGCAACAAGGGATGGGGGGGGGGTAAATGAGCCCAGGGCTGGATGGGTCGTCGAATTCACTCTTTAAATGCTCCTTCTGCATTACACGGGGTGCCAAAATGCTTGCTTTCCCAAGGCCGACTCAACAAAAAGTCAACAAATCCGTCCGATCCTCGGGCATGGTCGACTTAATGTGTTTGGTCACGTGCCACATTCCCTCTGCCATGCAGGACATGAGGAGATAGGGACTATATTCCCTAGATAAGACGGATAAAGTCACGTGATCTCTAGCTTCGCTAACCTTGTGTTGAGTCAGCCGTGGCTTGCCCCTAGCGGCTAAACCCATTCAATTCCCCCGCCCAATGTCTGAAAAAGCAATGCAACGCATCCTCCCTTTCCTGCGTCTGCGCTTGAGTTCCGTAAATGCGGCACAACCAGCCCCACCCCCCAATGTTTTCTTCATGTCGGCGCATCTATTAGTACATATAATCTAAATGTCAATTAGCAAATTTTCTATTTTAGCCGTAACTGGCAGCTTTGCTTAGCTTTGGCATAATTTCTGGCGATTTTCCCTCATTTTCAATCATTAGTCCCCTTTTCTTCTCACAAAATATGGTCAGAATGTGGACAGTCGTCTGCTTATTCTAAAACTCCTTGTTTTGGACGCTTCCTCATGTAAGACAGAAAAGAACTGAACTCTATTATCCAGTTCAGTTTGGGAGCTTTGCTTGTAAGGAGCCTAACTGAATGAAAAAAAAAACCATTGTTTTTTTTACCTGTCGTCTGCTTTTTTCTCGAGGCTCCTTGTTTTGGACGTCTCCTCATATGAAGAAAAAGAACTGAACTTGCAATTAGTTCGGTTTGTGGGCATCGCTCATAGGGAACGTGACTGAATGAAAAGACGGCAGAAATTCAGTTTTCACCTGTCGTCTGCTTTTTTTTTTTTTCCGTTTTGGAAGTCGTGAGTGGAAAAACCACTGAACTCACAAGATCGGGCCTTGTGAGCTTTGAAAGAGGAGAAATAGAACTTATATTTCTTCTCGATGGTCTCGAACTTTGCTTATAAATATCTGACCATATTTAAAAACACGGGACACCCCACTGAACAAATCGCGTGAAATAATGATTTCAGAATTGAAAAATTTGAATTTTGAAGCTTTCTTTACACACAAAATGAGCATTTTCACTGAAACGAGGAGTTAGGCGAATGCTATGAACAAAAATAATTCTGTCCCGGGAAATTCATCTTGATTGGTCCTGGCCGTCCACAGCTATCTGCAAAAGTATCTGAATTGAATCGCGTGGAGACTTCTCGTCCAAAAAACCTCGAGGTAAGCGGGAAGGACGTCAATTTGGTGCTGTGTTCAGCAGGGCCCACAAGTAGTTATTTTGTTAGCCCATGCAAGTACGCATTTTAGCGCCCTGGTGTGATATAGTAGAAGCAGTTAAAGGATGAATTCGGCGCCCAGGGCACTAGATCAGCCTGCAGCTCTGCTGGTGAGATTTCCTGGGAAACAGAGATTTTGTACAGGTTTGGCTTTCAACCCTAGCTAGGTAAAGACCTTTAAGCCAGCATGGTTCATACATTCTGCTGCCAGGTGCAGATCCTGCACGATATGTAGGAAGGGGCAAATTGTATAAGTTCATTTGAACATCCCATATTTTACAGGACAGACACATTTCCCCTTATTATTTGGCTCTTGAGAGGGGCGATCGTTCCCGTTGCCCTCCCAGATCCATGCCTGATCCAAAGCAGACATCTTCAACTAAGGATGAAGCAGAGGCAAGCACCTTCAGATACAAATTGAGCAGAGGCAAGCACCTTCAGATACAAATTGAGCAGAGCCAGGCAACTTCAGCTGCGAACAGAGCAGAGCCAGACAACTTCACATCCGAATAGAGCGAAGGCAGGCATCTTTTCAGCTTTGAATGAAGCTAAGGTAGACCATCAGCTGCGAATGCAGCAAAGGCAGGTGGATCCAGGTCAATGTGTTGGAGAAGCAACTTATTGTGTAGGTCCATTGGATGTGTTCAGTGTATATTTTTGAGTATTATATGTGCATTTTATGGGAAAAATGAAATTTCTCCATATTATTCTGCTCATGGGAGGGTGATCGCCTCCCCTCTACTTCCACGCTTGCCTGCTGCAGGGGCCAATAGCCTATGATCTCTGGCAGGTCAGCAAGGCCATAATCACAATGGGATTTCCCCCCCCCCCCTATAGTGAATTTATTGTTTGGAAAACAAAAGAAAAAGCTAAGAATAGTCCTGGGCTGAGGAATTACTTCCTAGGGCTATTCCTCCCTGTATCTAGGTGGTAATGCTGGAGCCTCCTATTAGTCCCACCATCCTGTGTGTGTGTGTGTGGGGGGGGGGGGAACATGCGAATTAAGGTCAGCTAAGGTCCGGGGGTGCAGAATAAAACATTAAATATTTTCCAATTTAAGAGACCCAAAGTTGGGGTTTTGCTGGGCCTTTCAGAAGTCAGAGCCAGGGCACATGTGCCTGCCATTAAATCCACATTTGCATAGTTGCTGGAACTGGAAGGAGGCACTGTAGTAGAAGAGCAGTTTATAGTAATGTTAGGAGTTGCTATGGTGGTTGAGTGGTCATAGTGACGGACTCTCATCGCGATGACCCGGGTTCGAACCCCACCATTGCCATAGTAGTGGTCGGCTGAAGTTGGTTTTCTGTGGTTCCCAACTTCAAGGTGCGAATGTGAGCCGACCTCCCCATTAAAAAGTCTCGCCACAGAGAGCAACCGGTCTACAAACAGCACAAATGTAATTCAGTCATAACACATCACTCACTTCCCTTCTGAAATATAGAGGGCAGCACTGAAACATAAAAAAACACAACACTACATATGCACTCAGATTGTTAGGTACACAAACAGTTGCACTTCTGGCACAACTCACTAGGTAGTAAATCGGCCATAAATGGTGATAGACCTGAGTTGTGCTCGGTTTGAAAGAAAGAAGCAATGTTAGGATTGTTGGTGACAAATCAATGTTATGGCCTACTCAGAATCTTATTGGCAGAAAGATTATCCATCTCCTGGTAATTCACTGCTCAAGTTTCTTACCGAGAAACCTTGATTAACAAGCACAAGCCTTTAACGACTGACCAATAACTGTGCAGTATCTAGTGAAACAGTTTAGTGCCCAAGTGAAGTCCATCTACCACAGTGAAGGTGGTCGTCACACAGCCCCAGGTTCAAACCCGAGGGAAGATATTGATACACTATTTTCCCCTAACAAGCTTGAGGCAACCATCGATAGATAGCACCTTCATTTCCAACCCATCTCATTCATGGCAGTAAATTGCAATATGGCCAGAGTTGGTGTTTGGTGAAGTAGTGAGACAGTTTATGGACGACTAAAAATCTTGGTTTCCTCCCAGTGTTGTCTTAATGGATGGACCTATATGGGCACAGCCTAGGAGAACGCTAGCTTCAAAAAATGATAACTAGCTGAAATTTCCAAAAATTTTCCAGGTTGGGCCTCACCTGAGGCACCCACCAATAGATGCCACCTTTGCTTCCAACCCATCTTGTTCAGTAGTGTAATTGCTATATACAGCAAACCTCCCAACAACGGGACTAAAAATGTGACCGTTATTGAGGGTGGCCATTTTAATTCTGAAAAAAAAAATACAATTTGCGGTCTATATAACATGTAAAATGATAATATACATTCTGTAATTAATTACGATAATTATATAATTGATTAAACTCTAATATATGATTATATTGATAATATAATAATTGATTCATCCATTTTTATTGCTATTTTGGCATTCTAAAATTTAGGCTTGCAGTGAAGGTAAAACACAACAGAAACAATTTAGCGAGATAAACTGACATGGACCAAGATGGTGTGTTCTAGCAACCCCAAATAGTTCTTTCTTCCCACCCCAAAGATCAACTCTAGACCATATCCCCAAAATCTGTGACGAAAAAGTGCAAAAAAAAAACACTGTTACGTGTATTGGGATTTTTACCGTATAGCATTTCCAGTCAGCGGAGGGCTCGTCGCAGAACAGTGCTAAACATTCTGCTTTGGGGACTTAGGCGTTGATCGGGGGGGGGGGATGAGATCGACTAGCCCTCCCTAGAGCCAAATAATATTGTAAAATTTTGTCCCGGGACAATCAAAACTTGCATCATCCTAGATCTGCCTCTTTGTACTAGAGTAAATGCTAATCCTGTTGGGGGGAGCTTGGGCAGCAATCGAATACTCCATCTCCAACCACATGGGGTGGAGAGTATGACGTGTGTGTGTTCCTTTATGATGTTATAGAGTCGAATCCCATTTTAACGAATACCATTGTAGCAAAAATCTTGTTTTAACGAACATTTTTCTAATCTCCCAGATAAATTTACATAAAAACCACTGCCAAAACCTGGAAGTCCTTTTATTATAAAATTTCGTTAAAGCTAAGTGATTTCTCCAGTCTTTTGGAGCGTTATAACGGGGTTCGACTGTATCTACTGGAGAGGTTAGAAAGAAGAATCGAGTGAGAGGGGAAAAAAAATTTCCCCTTCATTCTGGCATCCTTTCAGAGGGTTGCTAAGTTTTTACAGCTTTTTATGCCAGGGCTTCACAAATCCCAGGTACGCCAAGTCAACTAAAGAACGTGTATCGCAGGCAAAAATACTTTGGTGTAATTACTAGCTTGGGAAAGAGAAAAATACGCTTGGTTCTTATAATATTTGGTTGCTGCCAAGATTTTTTTATCTTTTTGTCAAGCCCTGCTTTATCTGTGTTAAAAATTTTCACCAATGTAGTGTGAAAATGACTGCTGCCCCATTTCACTGATTGCCTGCATGTTGTTTTTCAAAGTGCTGCCACATATCTCATGAATAAGAAAGGGATATACAGTCAACGCATGTTATATCGAATCCCTGCGTTTCTTCAAAAACAGTTGCTGCATTGAAAAAACAAATTGTTATATAAAAGCATTCTGTACTTATCCCACTGGCCATTATAATGGAATGGTTACTGTCATAGACACCGACTACAATAGGTGTATGAATCTAAAGCTGGCCTGCTTTGCTATTGGAGTGGGGGGGGGCGTTTTTCGGGTGGGGAAGAGAAAAGCTCGCATTCACGCCTCTGAAGTTTTAGACAATATTCAGCTGGTCACCAGTTGATCCAAGGCAAAGTGTCTGGAAGGATGACTTATTTTGTAGCTATGCTAGAACATCCCATATTTTATGAGGCAGACAGATTTTTCCCATGTTACTTTGCTCTTGGGAAGGATGGTGTGTAGTCGTGTGTGGTTATACTGAAGGGCTTGCATCATGAGGACCCAGGTTCAACAGCATAGCCAATAGTCACTGAAGTTGGTTTTCCATGATTTTCAACTTCAAGTGATGAATATGAGCTACTTCCCTGTTAAAAAGTCTTGCCACAGAAATCCAGACCTACAATGGTACAAACATTCAATCAATACACTGCACCAGGGGTTCTTATAACTTTTTTCACCCGCAGTGCCCTTTTCTCTTATTCAATGCTTATCCGCTAGCTATGCAGACTCCCAGAGCTGTTAAGCAAAGAATATATTCAAAAAACCTTTGTGAGGGTCACGGCTGTGCGGCGCCGCTGACAAAGGTCGAAGGCACGCTGAGAACTCCTGCACAACACTCAGTTTGAAAAATAGATGGCAGTACTATAAAATTCACAAGCAACACTAGATACACACACACTTCCGGAACAGCTCATTCTGTGGTAAATTGCCCATGGTGATAAACCAGGGTTATATGCTTGGTTTGAAACAAAGGCTCTTGAGGGAGGGTGATCGTCCCCATCTGAATCAGTGCCTTCATGCGGGAAGCAATTCCATATTGTGAATTCATCTTGATTGCGCAACGACTAATTTGGTACACCAAGAGAAGATGGTACATGAAAAATATTTATTTAATGAATTTCTTTAAAAAAAGCAAAACAAGTGAAATACATCCCAAAACACGCAATTAACAGAAGCGTGTAATAATACATCATACAAGACTATAAAACTTGAATAAAATAACTTTTTTTCCAAAAGACAAACATGACTGTTCTTTGTGACTGGAGGTCGCTGACAATACATATAAAACGACATAATATATCAGCATTATAAAAACAACTACTTTGACACAATTTCAATCGTAAAAAATAGTTGATGTAATTAAAATTTTTTAAGTAAAATATAAGAAAAACCCTTTAAATGCCTGCTATCTCATTAGCTTAAAATCAGTGAAAACAAGTACAGTTTGAATTCGAATGCTAGACTAATGCAACCAAAAAAATCGTTACGCATTACCCAAAATATCCATTAAAATTAAAAGAATGTTTTAATTTGTCAGGACGAAATATAGGTTTTGTAGAAAAACAAGCTTCAACTGTGCTTATATAATGAAATTTTTCTTAATTTTTTTTGTGCGAGTAGTAATAAATCTTGTTAACATAGCTGCCAACTTACGGACGATTAGAATTAGATTTTCACATGGATTCAAATTACATACAAAGATGAATACGACAGGGAATTTGAAAAAAAAAAAAAAAGAAATAGGGACTTTTCTAAAAAGTAAAATTGTAGGGGGTCCCCCCTCACTCCTTTGGGAAAATGTGACATTGTGTCAGCTTTCAGCTTAAAATCACCATGTACAGCCAAACAATAAGGGAAATTATCCATCATCACTACACTGAAATTAAAATTGGACCAAAAAATCAGATACAGACTAAACAGAATGTATGGTCATACACAGCAGCTTGTCATCTCTGTGATTTGACTGCAGGGAGGTTGAGCTTTTCAGGTAATCTTCGGGAACTTGGGTCTCACAAAAATGAGATCTGGTTGGAATTTTTGAGAATTTGTCTGGTAGGGCCTCAGAAAAATCCCTTGGCCCAGGGGCGTATGATGCTCTTAAGACAGCATACGATTTGGTAACAGTGGTTTCGGGACATGAGAATTTTTCGCAAGTCCGGGACATGGTATGGAAATTCTGGAACCTCCAGGAAAATCTGGGAGACTATGTCATACTCATATGAGTTGGTACAAGTTGTTCGGGACCAGTTCTCAATCACAGTTGAAATTCAAGCTGAGTTGGTACAAGTGGTTTGGAATTAGTTTAAAAGGTCAAAAATCTGGATATATATATTTTTTGGGTACCTGGGAAATGGAGTAGAAATGCAAGAACCTCCCGGACAATCTGGGAGAGTTAACAGCTATGTCATACTGATATGAGTTGTCCAAGTAGTTTCGAGACTAATTAATATGATGTCCCCGAATAAGCTTGGTTCCGTCAAATTTAGAAAAAACAGAACACCTCAATATAAAATTTTGTTGTGCCATGGACAACACGATAGCAATCCTGAACAAAAATTTGTTTACACCTCATCTATATCACATAACCTCCTTTATAATCATATTAAAACCTCATATAAAACCTCCAAAATCTCGCATATGTAAATTTAAATAACTAAACACGACAACACAATACAAGAAATTCACATACAATAGGAACAATTCGAAGCGTTAAAAGAATCGTTCTCATATGATCAGAAACTGTATTCATCATCATCCGGATAATAGATATACAGGTTACGCATTGGACGTATGCAGATCTTGCTGTACGGCTTCCTCTGAGTTAAATGCACCAGGCGACTAGCGTGAAATTCTGCAAAGGGGGGGGGGAATAAATGTGTGTAGCAAAACATATACTATTTGACACACAGAAAGCCCAGTTATGTTGAGTAATTGTAAAACAAGCACGAAATGAAAAGTAAGAATATATTCTCACCGAGCAGCATTCCGAACATTTTTGCAGCTTCTTTTTTAGATTCGGGATCAAGATCCTCGAAATAGATGTAATTCTTTGCATCTGGTGCCGTCAGAATGCTTACAATAAGCCTTATGAGTTCATGCTTTGCTGCTCCGTGATCGCTCACAGAAGGAGAAAGTGGTGGTGGAGTATACACTGGAGAGACGGCTTCACCTGAAAAGTAAAGTTACCGTAAAAATTCTGGTTTGATCAAGGAGAAAAATTAAATATTTTCATCAGGGCTTGACAAATCCTAGGCACAAGTCATGGCGAATAAAGTTTTCTGTATGTGATTACTAGCTTGTGCAAAAGAATTACACTTGGCTGTCAAAATATTTCGGTGGTGCCAAGATTTTTCTTGATTTGCCAAGCCCTGGTTTACGTTATACTTAAATTAGAAAAAAAAATACAGTATGCAAAAATCAAGAATATTAATCTATGTTTTATTTTACCTTCCAGCACTGTATCTTGTTCTTCGGGCAGTGGCACTGGCTCTATATACTCGGAGACTTCTTGGATAGGTTCTAAACTCTGGAGACCAGCCACCATGGAAGTGCTGACGCTTGGCCTACAGTATCGGAGAAATCGATTTCAATTAAAGACGCTGAACACCAAAGCTGATAAAAAGGCAAATTTTCAAAAACTTGGAACACTAAAGATGACATCAAAAAGGAGGAGGACGTCTGGTAACCCGAAGTAAATTACTGTATAAATGATTGGTTATTCTTGCTCTCTGATCATTTTTCGTGCAATCGATATATAGTGCCAAAAATGGTTGAATTCCTTCTTTTTTTCTACATACAACATAAATATTGTCATTATAATAAAAGACAGGAGGAGGGGGAAGTCTACCATTACGTGTACGTTACGGAGTAGAATAAGTAACAAAGTAAGAAAAAAGTCACCGATTTTATTACCAATTTATTTTCGGAATCAAAATTTCCTTTGGTATGAAAAAAAAAAGGGGCAGAGACTTAAGGGAATGTGTGATCATTCCAAGTACAGGCCCTGAATTTGACTGTTGAACGCCCGAACTGACACTGACTGTTTGGCTAATTTTGTCTTTTCTCCCACCAACATGAAACAGTTCGTTACTTGGTGCAATAGTGACAATTTACTTCATGCATGTGAGGTCTTTTTTATCCAGATAATTCTTAGGAAGTAATTGTTTTCACCAATATAAGGGATTTTTGGCAATCACGATCAATATTTTACAATATTAAATAATAACCCCAGAAGGCATGAAATGCACTTATTATTTGTGAGATATAAGAATTTTAGAGTAGTCTAGATGGGATAGAGTAGAAATTCTGTAGCCGCCTGGAGAATCTGCAGGTATATGCTATTTTTCAAGGTCTCAGAAAATTAAAAAAAAAAATATATATATATATACACAGTGAAACCTCTCATAACAGACACCCCTCAGATGCTGAGTTTTGTTTTGTTGTACCATTGAATTTGATAAATGCAGAAACCTGTCTTGAATGGAATCAAAAAATAATCCAATCGAGAGAATATTATGGCCATTTGAACCTTTATTAAATGGAAAACTGTCGAATATATGGTTCCTTGACATTCCCTTTTATACAGGTTTCACTGTACCAGAAATAACTTTAAAACAGGCATGATTTTCATACCCGGGAGTCCTTAGCGCCCCAGAAATAAACATCAAGAGACTGATATAATATTCTATTTTAGACCAATTTCAATTTTGCAAAGGTGCAAATCAAAGCACTGATCATTGAACAGATTATATTTTGATTCCGTTTAAGACATGTTTCTGTCTTAGACAGGTTTCACTGGAAATTTTTTCATTTCAGGGGGTGGCGGAGGGGAATTGAAATTTTGGAGCTTCCTCAAAAATCTAGGAATGTGAAGGGATCACCAAATTTCATTATACTAGAATTCTCAGACAAAACAGATGCTTGGCTCTTAAATAATTTGATTGACTTCAATTTCTTTTCTGATTCGTCAAGCCCTTGAAGATACCTGTGCTATGTTCCAACTCAGGAGTTATGTTGTACTCATGAATACGAGTAATATCACACAAATAAGCAATTACGGTAAAACCTGTATAAAACAGACATCGTACGAGACAGAAACTTGTCTTTGAAGGGAATCAAAAAATAATCCTGTTGATTATTGAGGTAATGATGTGAATGCATAACGTCACTATCCCTTGTTAATATGACAGATACAGAAAACTGGCTAAGTGAGAAGATATCGATGTTTCAGGAAAGGAAAATTCATCTCTGCCCTCACAGGGCCTCAAACCCTGGTCTCTCGTTTGCCGAACGAGTGCTCTATTAACTAAGCTATGAAGACAGAATTTCCCCTCCTTGGAGCATATGTGTATGCTGAATGGACAGTGGCAACATTCCGCTAATAGCTCTGAATCTATATCTCCTCACTTAGTCAGTTTTCCGTATTTGTCGTAGTAACAAGGGAGAATGACGTTTTTCGTCATATAACTGCATCTGGTGGCCCTGATGTCATTCGCAAGCTATTAGCAGAATGTTGCCACCATCCATTGCACTGAGCCATTCAGCATATACATACACTCCGAGGGGAAATTCTGTCTGTCTTCATAGCTTAATTGGCATTGGTAGAGCACTCGTCCGGCAAACGAGAGACTGGGGTTCAAAGCCCTGTGAGGGCAGAGATGAATTTTCCTTTCCTGAAACATTGATATCTCCTCAATTAGCCAGTTTCCTGTATCTGTCGTAATGATGTAAATCTTTATCAAATGGGAAACTGCCTGATATAGTTCCTTTATGTTCAGTTTCATATAGGTTTCACTGTGCTAATATCAACTTTTTAACCGAATATGGTTTTCATACCTGGGAGTCCTCAGTGCTCCGCTAACTTCTGCTTCAGCGGATTCTGATTCATCTGTATGAGAAAACAAACAATGACATTCAATTTTCGTTAATGTTCAGTTTTTCATCTATTGTACTTCATAAATCTTGAATAGCTACGTATATTAAGTTTAATGGAATGGAAATTTCCCATCTTCTATTACATTTTTAATTTTGACTAACCAGGAGGAAACAATCCTGAATCTATCAACTCTCGTGCTGTTCTCATTTCTTCGGCTTCCCGAGTCCGCTGCAATTCAAAGTCCTGCAAAAGAACGGAGAAGAAGCAATAATAGAGTTCATGTGTTACTCAGTGATAACAATTACGAAAGTACGTCTTTTTTTAAAAAATTAGATTTTTATTTGGATTTCCTGTTTTTATTTTTCAAATGACTGGTCTGCTATATTGAAATAATTATTATATTGCAGGGGTGCCGATTCCCATAAACATGTAGGTTTGTCACGTGATAAAATATTTTGGTGCTGGACAAGACACGTAATTCAAATAAAAGGGAAAAGTGGAGATTGTGTAATATGACAACATGACTAGCTTTCCTCGAACATTCCCGTAATTTTGGCCATTATTATTTTTTTCACAAAGATATCCGTTTTTTCCCCGCATTTTCAACAAAGCCTACTCAAATTTTTATTCTTCACTGAAATCAAGAACAAAAAAATTATTTTTTTCAATATTTCAATTTTTTTATTTGATGTTTGTTACAACAATTCCTTTCATTCCATGGAAAACGGCAGAGGTGTATTTTACCCTGTATTTTACAGGGGATTTTAGCAGGCGCTTTTCAACAAATGCCTCGAACTAGAAACATTCCCCAACATCTTTAAGATAGGGCAAGTAATACTCTTTCAAAACCCAGATAAAAAAACAAGACGTAATCGACTCGTATCGCCCAATAACCCTTTTGCCAGTAGGAGGTAAATGTCCAGAAAAACTTTTGACTCAAAGACTCAACTTCTACTTGGAATCCCAAAACTATAACTCTAACCTTCAATTCGGCTTTAGGTCAGGCAATTCCATAGATGATGCCCTCAACCTAATACTCTCTAAAATTAAAGAATTCAAGAGCAAAAAACAAGACATTGCTTTTATAAGTATCCATATTAATGGGGCTTTTAACAACCTGATCTATTCCTCAATTAGCCAAGAACTGTCCAAAGCTCCTTTCTCTAACAACATTAAATTAAACAAAATTACATTATATCATCATGATATAATGTAATTTATATTTATTGTGCTTTATTTGCATCACATCGTATAAAACACTTGAAAAATTCAATGTGTGCCTATTTCGATTGTAAATTCATATTTCTTGACCCAAAAAAACTTATAATTTGACATACTGGTCAATAATATGCCATGAGTATTAAGGAAATCGGTAAGTGGCAGCCATCTTGGATGCCATGTTAAAAAAATCACCTTAAAAATGTGTAAGAAAAAAAATGGCACCTAAGATATTTGGAATTTACATATCAAACTAGGCACAACAACCCAGCTGGAGCCACTTTTTACTACATTTCAAACCCTACTACTACTCTTTTCCAGAAGAAAAAAAAATTGAAACCCCTTCTCTGAGAAAATCATGCGTACACAAGTCAGTCAACAAATGAGTGTGTGAGTATGAGAAATACCAAATGAGAGACCTTGAGAGTGTGTGAGCATACTAATGACCTGGAGAGAGTGAGGGACCAGATCAGTGAACTATGAAAAGATTCGCCATAAAAGTGACCAAGAGAAAAAGTTCACAAGTATTTAAGTGATGAAAAGAGTGGCACAGAGACTGAGGCATATTTACAGAGGTGGGGACTGAGCAAATTATAGCGGTAAATTTGAGGAATGAGTGATCAAGAAAATTAGACTAGAATAGAAGAAGGTTGGCAAAAGTTGCGTAGCCCACAAACGGCGGAGTCATAAATCTGCTTCTGCATGCAGGCAGACAAATAAAAATTTAAATTGCACATAAATTGAAAGGATATTCTCGCTACTGTACCATTTCTTGTTCTCCAGCCATGAGCGAAGGTTCTCTCGGTACCTCTGGAGCTAGAGACCCCATTAACTCTTGCTCGGATGAAATCTGGATGCTCGGCATTCTTGGCATTTCTGGTGCTGAAATTTCTTCCATGCGTTCTTCGATCGTCTCATCAGGTGTCACTGTAGAAAAAGGAATAAAAAATGTTTTTATAACAGTTGAGCTTTGTTTCATAATTTTAGTTTATTATTTGGAAGGACTGTGGTTGGATATATTGTGGTATCAAATGCCAAACTGTTACACACCACCTGCTAAGAAATCAAAACATACCTTCTCGCTCTATTGCCATCAACTGTCCTGGAGCCTCAGGAAAATTTGGTTCTTTCTCAGTTTTTCGGTCAGACCAAAACTGAAGTAAGCGAGGTGCGAGTATTCCTATGCATAAGAGGAGAGAAATCAACATTAATTTTTTTTAACGTTTCAAAATCATTCTATCTCGCTACAATTTGAAGTATTCAGCCACACTTGGTGAAAATAGCAACAAATATTTCCCAGAAATTTTTTCGTTATAGCTAAGGTGTAATCACACTCTGCTGTTGTGAGAGAAACATTTCTCAGACTATTCCCGCAACTAAAGGCTTAAATATTAAAAATACAATGTCAGATGCAATGAAATAGTAGACATGAAGTTTTAATTTCACTATCATTGGAGTGACCATATCTTAGGAAAAGGAACAGGAAATTGAGTTAAAATAAACATGGGACATCACCAATTCTCATCTAATATATTGTCAATCGAGGACAAAATTGCAAATTACGGTTGTATAAATAACACTTGACAGGTAATTAATAGGACACCTGACTAGTTAAGTGGTGCGGCAAGTCTGTGGTGTACTGAAACATATTTCAGGACAGAAAAAATTTTTACATGATAAATAGCAAAGTACAGATCCAGAGGAAGTTATCGTAGTTTGCTAATGTGTATTAGAAAGAAGAAAAATATCAATAGGGATCCACGGCCAATATTTCTACATCCAATTAATGAAAACTAAACAAAGAACAAATCTGAACATCAAACATATAACATGAGGCTTGTTCAAAAATTTATCTAACCTGCATGAACCAATAAAGCTAGAGAGAAATGGTTTAGTGCATGTATGTAGGCCATCCTAGTGTCATTCTTGAATTTTTTCCTGTCTGCAGACGCTGCCAGTCACCAACAGACAGCCGATGAATGAGGAAATGTAAATAAGCATTGTCACATTTTTGTTGTTGACAAAATGGTAGGAAAGAGTGGAATAATGCCACATTACATTTTGTGTGAAACTTGGTGATTTCTTAGTGGAAGCAATCTGCAAGATTCAACAGCCCTTTGTAGATGAAGAAATAGGAATATCACTGATAAAGGAGTAGAACAACCGCCTCAAAAATGGCCACACATCAATGGAGAGTGAAGCATGTTTAAGTAGGCCCTCAACATCCAGAAATAAGATCATTATTGACCAAGTGAGGACTATGGTGATGCAGGATCATCGAATCCCAATCAAAGAACTTGCAGACGAGGCAAGCATCAGCACTAGATCTTTCCATTCCATTTTGACTGACAATTTGGGTTTCAGGAGATGCCATGTCAAACTCATGCTTACGCCAGTGGTGTGTTTCATCATAAGTATGCCCTGCATGGCTCTGCCATCACCAAGGAGTACTATCAAGAGGTTCTGCAGCACAACTGGCAGCTATATCACAATAAATAAACACAGTAACTTCTGCAAGCAGGAAAAAAAATTCAAGCATATGCACTACGATTTCCTACACATCTGCACTAAACCACACCTCCCTAGCTTCATTGGTTCACACATGAAAAATTAAGGTTGGATACTTTCTTTAAACAAACCTCATAAATAAATCTCTAAAATCCATCATTACCATCAGTAGAACAACAGATGAGCAGTCGTTAAATAGATGCTAAGCTCAGATTCTAGGAATTTTGTGGAAAAGTGCCATAGAGATAGAAGCAAAAGTGACAAAGAAATGTCTGATTATATCGGATGGGGGGGGGGGCCTGTGTTTTCCTTGATGTTATTAAGCAAGATTCATTAATTCTTTATAGGAATAGGCTAGAACACCAAATTATTGGTGTTATAGCTACCAAATTTGACTGTATTTAAAATTCTTCCCCACACTCTCAAACGTTCAGGAAAAACCCTGATCTAAGCTATTCTCATAAACTGGTTCCAAAACATTTACATATCTCCGATTAGCCTATTAGAATGAAACACATAATTTTTGATATATAACAAAACTACAAAACTAAAAATGATTTAGCTAGCATAAGTACATGTAATCGCCATTTAGCCTATGTGCACTTCTATAGAATCGTATCAAATAAGTCTCAAAAAAAAAAGGAAACATCGAATAGACAAAACAAAAACATGAATGGGACTTACTTTGTCCAGGTTGAGAAAAGTAGTCTGCAGCCATCTTGAGTTGAATATTGATCACCTCCTATCAAGAAATAATCAAAGAATTCATGAAGCCCTCTTTTTTCCCCCTTTGCAATCAGCTATCAGTGGTTAGAACAATCATGTTTGAAAACGATATTTTAACATGTGAACAAAGTCATTTATACTTTTTTCGTATTACTTTTAGGGTTAATATAGAACTTTTGGCTTCAGCAAATTCAAACATGACTTTTGAAATTAATAGAAAAATTGTTTTATTTGTATAATATTTCTTACATTTCTCACAGCTTTTTTATGACCGTGGCTATTTCGGCATAAAGATCTAGCAATATTAAAGGACCGAACACACCGTTTCCCCATTTTAAGAACATATTGAAGCGTTCCCTTAATGCTGTGTCCAAATTTTATTAAATGAGTATATGTATTTATACATATATGTTATGGCAAATGTGACAAATCAGTTAGGTTATTTATTATACATAATAGCTGGTTATTATGCATACTTACCAATTGTCTTGGTTATTTTGATAAAATTTATCACCTTTACTGGTGAATATGCATAATACCCAAGCATTGTTGGTTAATGCGATAAATACTGAAAACATTTTCACTTTTACTGGTGATTATGCATAACAGCCAAGTGTCATTGGTAAATTTAATAAATACTTGAAATGTATCACCCTTATCTGTGATTATCCATAATATCCTTGTGTAATTGGTGAATTTGATAAATATGATAAAAAATTCCTATTGAGTCTAGCACATGCGATGAATATAGTCGGACTCTAACATTTTAAAAAAATCTACGATTCTATCCCAATAAAATGATGCAATATATGTATGAATCATCATGTACATCATATAGCATGATTTATCATGTTTACCAACATTTTGATGCATAATCACCAATAAAAGTGACAAATTTAGGGAAATTATGATGCATACTTACCAAGCATTTTGGTAAGTATGCATAATAACCAGTTATGTGTATAATAACTGCATTTACAGGGTTGGGTTTCTTCTGGAAGAAATCTATTTCTTCATATTTTTTCTTCCCTGAAGATCCAATGGGATAACATTTTCAATGAAAGTAAAGATTCAACTGATAAGCTTCATACTTTCGTCTCTTTATAAAAACTTTAGAAGAGCAAAGCTAGAGAATTCTGAATATCCATCCCAAATATGATAATTCTAGATTCATTAGGAATGTTTTCTTTGATTCTGATGAAATTGTGTTATCAAAAGATGCTCATTAATGAGATCTGGTGCATTTTGCGCGTTTCTTCCATATTTGTCTCATCTACATAAACAAATCACAGATTTTGTCCTTTCATATGTCATACCTTTGATTTGCAAGCCCATTTTCGGGACTAAAAATCAAACTACGGACCAAATTTTGCGGTTCTGCATCTCTAAAATCAACTTTTCAAAATCGCTTGAAACGAAAGCAACACCTGTAATTATTTTAATTCTTCCATTAATTATAAATGCCTATTTTAAGCATGTTTAGTGCTTTTTTGCCTACCTATTTTGATAGTTTTTAGTGCCTAAACTTCCGGGATCTAGTAATAAAAAGAAATTCATTTATGCAGCTGATAAATCGGAACTTTGTTAGATTTGCGTAAATGCACTACATTCAGTAGATACAAATACTGAACACACATTTGAAGACTGATTGTGTATTTATGAGTTATTATTCATATGTTATATTCTATTATATATTATCCTTATGTTATTATTCATAATGAATTAATTACCATTGGGACAGTACATATTGATATGTTTTGTTTCATGAAACCTCTCACAGGCAGTGTCTTTTGCTCATCTCGCACCTTTGGAAATCGCTTCACCGTCCTTTTGCGTCTCCTTGGAGGCCCGGCTGCTGTTTCCTAAGAATGAAATGACAAGGTGAGCGAGATGTTTATATTACCCATCAGAATGTACGTTGATTAGCCTTTTATACAATGATGCATGCTCGCACTACCCACACTAGGAAGTCTACATTAATTACACTCGTCATCAGCTCTAATTTGAAAATAATAACAGTACATCACATATGCATGCTTGATATATTAAATAGTATAAAATTTAAACGATCCAAATGTGATGAAATTATGACTATAAGGGGAATATTACATCATCCAATGGTGGCAGTGCTCCATCGCTAATCCTTGTGACATCAGGCCTAGCAGGGGGTTCTTTGCGTGGTCTTTTGGGTCTCGGCGGTGATGTCTGCAAAGTCGCTGGAGTTATCAAGCCTAAATCTCCAACAGGTACTTGAAGTGGTGGAACATCTGTTACTGCTTGTACAGGTTCCATTTCAGGTATTTGTAGAGTTAATTCTTGGTCTTGTGGGATCCCTTCGGTTCTGAGTGAAATGCAAATAAGTGAAACTCATTCACTTGAAATTTTAAACTTTTCAAACCATTTATAAATTGTTGTAAACGACAGGCTCGCGGTCATACGAATTGAGAGTATACAATCAAATCATACACACACACACCTGAGAATTTCGCTCATCTGCTCCAGTTCAGTGGGAACACCTCTGCGGAAAGTTTCGGACATGTCTTCCTCTTGAACATACGCTTGAGGTCCAGGAACCTGCGAAATTTGAATTCATCAGAAAACATCTGGATATCAATGGATGAGATTCGTGTTTATTATTTTACCGAAATCCCTTTACAGACAATTGCTAATTTTTGATGAATTAACGTTAGGAAAGTGATAAGCAGAGTGACAACTCCTTACTGTGCTTTGATTTGATACAATAATCTCATTTATATGAATAATTATTTCTCCTGCCGCCAAGCCTATGGATCATTAATAGTTTAATGCAATATAATGCTTTAAAACTTCTGTGAAAAGGTTTTCATGATAAGACTCATTTTGGAGAACTTGGTTGATTTGAATTTTGTATAAATCACGTTTTTACAAACTCCTCTTGAGTTTTCTAACGTAATGTTAAAATTTCTCGTTTAATTTGAATTTTTCTAAAATATTTTGTGATAAGTTGAAGAGGAAAAAAAATAAGGTTTTAGTATGAGAGCAAACTTAGTTGGGGGAAAAACCCACAAGTAGTCAGATGTCACTTCTCTCAGTTACTTTGTTCTATCTTCATTATCTCAGGTGATTGGCCGTTAACCAATTAGTTAAACGGTAAATCTTTAAAATAAAAATTGAAAAATTGTGATGTTTCTGAATTTGAGAGCCCTATGGATAGCTTTTTTTTTACCATAACTTCTGACTCGAACAGCCATGCTAACTATCTATTGGTTGTTCTTATGACAACTTGTAGTAAAAATGAGCATTAATTCCTTTAAAAATGGCACCCTTTGTATGTCAGAATTTAATTCGCTTTTTCGCTTTGGATTTATTGTTTACCCCACTCAGAAAAAAATTAACTCTTTGATTGGAAACTGGCAAAACTACAAAGTAGTTTTAGTTGTTACAAAAATTGGCGCTCCTCAGAAGTTCCCCGTAACAAGTGTTCACTGTATTCAAAAGGATCCATATTTAAGTGCCGTGGTTCTCCACATTTAGAAGTCTTGAGTGGAAGGCTCAGTCCTACACACGACTCATGAGAAATAAATAGGGAGAAAATGAAATAAAAACCATGAGTGACGACTCACAGCCCGGTTTGACTGGTGTCAGAGTCCATGTGGTTAAGAAACACTACTGCTACTTACTATTTAACCTTTCTTTCAGAAGGATAACTTTCTTTTGGAGCACAACTCTGGTCTATCGCCATGGACAATTAACAGCCAATTGAGTTGCGTCACAAGTACTAGTGTGTGTACGTACCTAACAAACTGAGTACATATAAAGTGTTGTGTCTGATTTTTTGGTGCTGCCATCTATATTTCAAATTGTGAATGATTGAAAGTGTAATGATTGAATATTTGTACTGTTGTAAGCCTGTTGGTCTCTGTGGCCAGACTTTTTAACAGGTAGATCAGCTCGCATTTGCGCTTCATAGTTAGGAACCACAGAAAACCAACTCCATCCCACCACCACTGTGGCAGCGGTAGGGTTACTACGTAACTTTTTCTTTCTTTCAAACTGAGCATAATTCTGGTCTATTACCATGGTACTACTTGACCATACACACATCTCATACACATTCCTCTGCAGAATTTTTAACGAATTAGTACATACAGAAACACATGTTGTGTGTGGCCCTTACATATTCATGTTGTCAGAAGTTGCAATTGTTTTGTGTACTTGCTGGTGCTGCCATCTGCCTTCCATATTTGAAGCGAAGATAGTAAATGCTTGAATTTTCGTGTTATGTGAGTATCATGTCTACTCTCTACGGAGACGTTTTCAAATGTTAGACCGGCTTGCATTCATGCCTCAAAGTTAGGAAAACCAACTTCATCTGACCACTAGGGTTCCGTTTGACTGATGTCGGGGCTTGCACAGTTGAGAAACACTGCTTGAGTATATCTTGGGGGAAAAAATCTCACAGAAAAGGTTCAAAATTTTTGCAAATAAAAACAATGTTCATTTTACTTACTTCCATGTCATCGACAACGAGAGGAAGTTGATCCAACATGGTTACAGCAGCTGGTTGGACAGTCAGAGGGGGAATGGCTCCTGTAAATTCATCAGTATCATTACAATTCTTTCTCTCTGGTTATTGATATTCATTTAATAATGATTAATGCTTAATTTAATTCTTTCTCAACTGTAATCCCCTAATTGGCAGAGAATATGAGAAAACCCCGCAAGTGATCTGCCAAACATAAAAATCGATATACTGTTTTGTAATATGCCTTGTCATTTCATGGGAAACGTGCATGCAAACAGAATGGGCAAATTGATTTAAGTCTGTAGAGGTAGTCCTATTAGAGTGTGATTTCCACTTATGACTGCAATACAGGATGTTTAAAAACTGTTTAGACAAAATTGGAGGGGTAATAGCACCCGTCAAGACGAGCGATATTTACAATGGAAACTATGGTCTCAATCCACTCAGAGTGTCAGAAATTTGAAACTTATAAACATGCCCAACAAGCACAAATCCTCACTTCTGATGTCATTTCTGTTCTGCCACACAGAGGGACAGGGCTGTCATTTCAACTTTTTCTGGGGGGGGGGGGGGGAATGCACATGTACTCAATGAATGTTGAACGAATACCGTTATAGCGAAAATCTTGTTTTAGCAAACACTTTCCTAATCCCCCTAGATTAGTTTACATAGACACAATGCGAAAACCTGGAATTCCTTTATAACGAAATTTCGCTATAACGAAGTGATTTCTCCTGTCACTTGGAGTTCGTTATAATGAGATTCAACTGTAAATATACCATTTTTAGTGTATTTTCAAAAGCCAGGTGGGAGCAACGCCCCCCCCCCCCGAATGACCGGCCTGCAAAGGGACATGTGGTTCTTGCGTATTAGAACCCCCCCTTCCCTCCAGCACACTTTAGCACTGCTGCTCGACATGTTGTCAGACATCCTCGAAGGTGGATTGGACATGGTGTACCTGTGTCATTATCTCCACGCTCACCAGACCTAACTCCACTGGACATCTTATATGGGAGGGGCACATGAAAGCATTGGTGAATGAAGCACCTGTATATTCTGCAGATCTGATCGCAAGAATCCTCGTTGAAACAGACAAGATTCATGAAACAGACAAGATTCATGAAACAGATACCACCACAAGTCTAAGAGAGAGTGCGCCACTATTTCATTCGCCAATGAGAACTGTGCAACGACATCTTTGGGCATTACTTTAATCGCCTCCTTTGAGTCTTTCACTGATCTGTGCAGGATTTTGCAACTTGAGATTTCTTATGTCTTTTTTTTTTCACTTAATTCTCTATCACCCCTCCAATTCTCTATCTAAAAAGTTTACGAACACCCTGTGTACAAGGTTGATATGCTTATGAAAAATACTTGCTGTTGGATGTGGAATTCAAGTTTAATAATAATGTTCTCAATGAAAAAGTGATTGAAACATAAACATTTGGAACATCATCCACATTTACAGGGGAAAAAATTACATTTAAAGTTAGCGTTGGAAAAAACATCACTCATCCAGAGCGACAAATGACTATTATTTGAGAGCCTAGTCATCGAGTAAACCTGATTTGAATTTGTGTAACATCGTTTTTGTTTGAAACTAAGCTATTAAATTTGATTGTAGATGAGATATGTGTATTAAATGATAAAAGAATCAGTTTTTTCCATTTAACCTTTTCACATAGAATATTGATCATCATAGATGATAGATCCAGTGATCTATCCACTGGAACATAATTGGTCAAACCCAGACCACAGATGATTTCTAATGCGTTCAATTTGAAGCTTTAATTAGAAGTTGCATCCATCACCTCTTGCTCATCAAAAACACCCACGGGAAGAATCAGCCTATTTTATCTGCGTATTCTGGTTCACACATCATGTGATGATCAAAAGGTATAAAACATGGGTATTGATTTTTAATGGGTTGGGATTGTCACTCATCAAGTAAGACTTTTAGATATCCACAAATTTCTTTACTATCTGTATCAAGTTTGACAAATTCAGTGTCCAATTCCCCCAGTCTGGAACTGAGGGTGCTGTAGGTGCTTGAGCACCTGCAATAATTTGTCACATGGGTCTAAGCATACACAGAATTGATTCGGAAATCAAAATTTCATACATAATGCTGAAGACACTGACCTACAAGTTAAAAAAATTCAGAGGCCTTTGGACAAATTCAATGGCGTAAGAGAGTTAGACCCAATCCTCATGCACTCGTGGTCACATATTGCTGTCTCAATATGTGACCATGCGACAGCATATTTTTTTACCGCAACAGCAAGCATAATAGTTGAAATTTGTTATAAAAAAATTGTGACCTCATTACTATAGCAAAACGACTTGATAGCTGCTCCGCGGATCAGAAATCACTGATGCAAACATACAGGAATGTGTGAAACATATAGAAATGCTTGTGAAATCTCAAAAACACTATTAGAAAAATAATAAATTTTGAAAAAAAATCAATTATAAATGAGATACTCTGAAAAAAATATATATATACAAAAAAGACAAGTTAAAAAAACATGGATAATTCACCTTCAGTTTCCATTCTTTCTACATCCTCAGTAGGCGATATTGGAATTCTTGCTTCGGCAAGCTCAGGAATGCCATAATCCAAAATCGTTTCTGAAATCCTAAACACACAAAACATGAATGTTGAGTTTATAATTTCGACAAACATTGATGAGTAAAAAAAATCTTTGTACCAGGCAAGAACTTCTCGCCTGGTACAAAGCACCTGCGCAGAACTAGTTTGCTCTGGAGAAAGTAAATGATTGAATAACTAATGATATACTAACAGCTGCCTTGAAGATGGCGGTGGCATTTGAAAGGGATCCCCATCTATTTCGATGATACCTTTCCTCTTTTTCACTTGATGTTTCAAGTAGAACATGTCATCTGTCAATGAAATCCAGCAAAACAAGAACAAAATTATATGCATGATATAATTAATCATTTGAATATGCGCCAAAAGAAATATAGAACGAGATATTCTTTGACAAAAGTATCTACTTAACCTTCGCAAATCTAAGCGAAGGTAGAAGCAAATTAACTTTTGCCTAGATTTGCTTCTATTTTTAATACAGTGGAACTTCGGTTAACGAGTGATTTGGTTAATGATTGGTTTTATTAATGAGCAACAATTCCAAACAAATTTTGACTTGGTTAATGAGCGATGATTTGCATAAAAAGCAATAATTCTGTGCTTCGTCTATTCAGTTTCACGTTATCACAACTGAAGCTAATGGTTTTTTTACTTTCTTCCACACATGTACTGTGGATAATATTCTTCTGTACAGTCTCCAATAAGTGTGCCTCACTTGAAAAATGAACACACATGCAAGCATGACTTTACAATACAAAACTAGATGTTGCATTGCATTATTAAACGTGACTTTAAAGGGCTAGCTCGTGAGCAGGAGCCACCAGATCGGAAGGCTTTGAGAGAGAGAGAGTTCAAGTAAAAGAAATTTATACTCAGGAAAGACCATGGGATTTAAAGTGATTGAGAGTGACATTCAAAAACTAGTTTGACAACATTTGTTTCACCACAGACAAACTGATGAATCACCATTGCATGCAACAGCAATAGCTTATGGGCGGGATCTTGTCTGAGGAAGGGGGTGGAGGGAAAGAAGATAGAAATGAGTAAAGTTTTCTTCAAATGAGATTAGGGAGATGTGTCAAATATGGGAGGGATACTGTGCAAAATTTTGTAGAAAAGAACCACCCAAATAAACCTGTAGCAGTGTCAGCAATGAATTGTGGTCAACAACACAATGCAATTTCCTATTTTCAAGAAATCCTAAAAAAGAGGCAAAAATGGTAGTTTTCATGAGAGAGAGAGAACAGTAGTCCTCTACTCTCTCTCGTCACATTTAAGAGTGTGTTGATTTATAAACATTATTGTACGTTTATTTACGGTGTTTACTGTATTATTTTAAGATTATTGTATTATTCAGGTTGTTTTTATTGTGTTCCATTATTAACTGAATGCCATTTTTATGTGAATGAATGACTGTGGAACGAATCATCAGAGTTAAAATCATTTCCCATAGGGGAGTTTGATTCAATATACAAGTGATTTGGATGATAAGCATGTTCACTGAATGGATTAAGCTCTTCAACGAAAGTTCCACTGTATATTTGCTACTGTATTTATTATCTTTTTTTTTTATCTAAATTAGATTTGTCAAATACTTTATCATCTATGTCTTTTTTTTCATTTTGTTTCCAATTTTTAACCACACAAATTTATTTTATCCTCCTTAGAAAATGGAGATTGGCTATTTGCAAACTCGATGCAGATGAAAAGATCCACAGCATTCACCATAACATTGGCTTTGACACTTGTAAGTATTGAATAAAAATTATGAATGAATTGCTCTGAAAAAAAAGTTATAGTTTTTTTATTAGATTCCACAATAAACAATCTGAATTCTGGTCTTGTCAGAAACTTTCCTGACACAGAAGTGCAATAAGGCAAAAATGTTAAACGATGCAATTCAAAATCAGCAATAAATTCTATGTCCCAGTCTAATTAGCCCTCACGTGCAGAAAATTACTGTGGTATGACAAAAATGGTCAAATAAATTTTGGTTTAGACTGACCACGCAGCACCGTACCAAACAGTGAGAATGAGCTTTTGCTTATATAAACACTGTTCACTCACATTGGCTGACCGCATCCTACTTTTGAAGTCAGTACGAAATAACCAGAGGGATATGGCACATGTTGTCAGCGGATTTAGTGGGTACACAAAATGGATTGTAGACATTCGGGAAAAAAAAATTTACTCTTGTTGTCATGAATAAATAGACCAATTTATCAGACCTATAAAAAAAGATTGGTTATGGGTTTCCACGCCAAGCATGACAGTAATTCAGTAACTGTGCAGTTTTTGAACTGTTTGTGTGCTGCTGCGGTGCATTTCAAAAAATAAGGGCCCCATGGAATTTGTGGAGCACTATCAGCCATAAGTGAAAGAGGTGAACAGCAGATGCAGCAAATGTGTTCGGGCTGATTGACATGATACAGAGGAGCAACTAACTGCCCCATGAACAGGGGGTGGGGCTACCGATTGGACTACCTATTGTTCAAATGGAGCATTTACAGTTCAGCGAACCTTGCTGTATGTAGGACCTTGCAGCAGGCAGATGGTGACAGAAACTATGCTGACAAAGGTCCATCGGCAACATAGACTAGAATTTGCATGGCAGTACAACCTGGGGACTTACACTGATTGGCAAAGGGTCACTTTTCTCAGATGAATCACATTTTTTTACTGCACGGGTCAGATAGATATTAGCATGTACAGCAAGAAACATCAAAAAACAGTCTTCCACCATTTGTGGACGAAAACAAGCTGGCAACTGCAGTGTTACATTCTCAAGAATGGTTTCGTGGCAATCAGGCTGAAATTCAGGTTTTTCAACCAATCAGCAATGACATTGAATTGTTAGAGCATAAAACTGCCAGCCCTTCAGAAACATTGGTGTGTGGCTGTAACTAGTTTAATCATCTGAATCGGTGTTGGTCAATGGTAACATATGGGGGGAAATTGGCTAAAACTGGTAAATGGGGATGAGAAAATTTTGAGAGTTTTTATCAAACAGAGTTATTTATTTTTTAATTTTGTGCTTTACCAGAGCTAAATACAGTACTTAGCTAGGTATTTTCACCCATAGCATAGCTGCCAACTTTGGGGAATGAGAATTCTGGAGGTTTTCACATGGATCAAAATTTTGTACAAAAATAAGTGTAAAAGGAATCTTTTAAAACATTTTAGGGATATTTTCATTGGTAAAAGGGAAATTTTAGGGATATTTTCTTGTTGCAAAAACCGTAACACCATGCAAGTCATCACCAATCGTGGACAACCAGTAGGTTAAAGTCCTTGCGTATTACCTGTCATTATTACTTTCAAAATCAAATCTCACAAACTGAAAAATCTCTGTCGGGCCTGAAACGGGATATTTAGATACATGCGATCATGGAATGTTGATTTGGAATGGGCATATTGATGACGCTTGCTAATTCGGTGAATTTTGTGTTTTCTCCCCAAAAATGGAATATTTTTTTTGATTTGGCGGAATGGTGACAATTTAAACAATGCTTATGAAGCAGCAGTTTTTTTTCTGGTAAATTCTTTGGGAATAATTGTTCTAACAAAGAATTTCTGTTCATACAATAAGTAATGGTTCAAAATAGTTTATACTGCGTCAACACTCCTTATCATATCATTTTGCTAAAACTAATGTTATTTGAGATAGGGATGAAAATTTTTTAGGACATATTTTTCACTTCATATTCAGTTTTTTAAGAGCATAAATGCATATTTTATAGAGCATTTTTAGAAGATTTTTTACAGCATAAAAATCTTAGCCCTATTTATTACTATATGTTCATTATCTGGTTTTGATCATATCCCTGAATGGGAAAATAAAGTTCTGCAGAAAAACATTCGGATGTCCTTAATCTAAAATATTTTTCACTCAATTAATGCACGCAACACAACACACCACAAACTAAACGATATATTACCATCAATACTTTCCATTTAAATCAGTGTTTCCTAACCTTTTTTGTCCCATCGCCCCCTTCTTCAGAAATTTTTTTCTCTCATCGTCCCCGTCCCCCAACGCAATCTAACCCATAGGATTCCGGGTATAACTTCCTAACCTGCTCAATAACTGTCTTGAATATTTAGATGTCTGACTAATATAATTTTCTTAGAATATAATTTTTAAAAAATTAACATTTGATTCTACTCACACATCAAGAAATGAGCCTGTTTGCTGTGTACCCTCACGAGGCCGCACATCAAGTTAGACAGATAAAACAGTGACATGGCACACAATCCACGAGTCCCGTCTGGAAGCTCTTTTCCAACTATGAACATTTCCATCATCTCCCCGCTGAGGTAGAAATTAGAATTGAAGTGTTAGTTCTGCTAAGCTTGTAAAGAAATTGTATACATATAAAAAAGGAAATTTGAACACTAATACAGTAGAATCCCCAGCCATACAGCGCCATGTTATACCATAGGATCAAATGTAACGTAGTGCCATCGTGTCTTCTGTTATTTTAAGGAAATCACTTTTATAATAATGTTATACAGTCCTCCACACCACATAGCATGATTCTATTCTTTCCTAGAGCGAGAAGCTAAACGTGGAAGCACATTTAAGCATTGTGTATCTGGGTATTTAACCTTCTTACTGGTATTGCCAGGTTAATCTCGCCAAAACCCATGCTGTATTTAAGCACTGCTGAGAATTATTCCTATATTTCCTCCTTCAAAAAAAAAAGTGTTAATTTTTGAAGTGACCAGCCCAAAGATTTTGTTAATCCGGCACCTCTATTGAAATCACTATCCCACATCCCCGAAGGCTCAATTTAGCATTTTACTACCATTTGGCGAGTTTACTAGCCGAAGTAGCAGAGCATCAAGCAGATTGCATCTAGTCTAGTGAGTTCCAATTACATGCAGCTAGTAAAATCATCAACCAGATGCTCGAGCATCTCATCCAATCCCCCATTTTTTTTTATTGTTGTCGTTCTCTTTTCTTGTGAGCCAATGCGAAGGTAGACCTGTCTACATTGCATACTGATAACAAAAAGGGCAACAAGTAGAGAAAATCAGCTCACCCTTCAACTTCACTCACATTAGGAGAGTGAGCTGCAAGTTTACAAGACAGCACTATTATGCACATAACAATTTTAATAGCAACAAGTTTTTAAGCTTTTTGAATATGGTCACAGTGACTCACTCGATAGGCCATATTAGACAGAATTTGATAAATAGTACAATTTTTTTGCTATTTGTTTAAAATGCAGGGGTCGGAAACTCAAACACAGTAAAAGACCAGTCAACATATATCAGACGAGGGCTATATAAGTTAACAGCATATATGGGCTACATTCTGTGAACCATAAAACATGGACTACAAAAGACTAAATCAAAACGTCCTCTTTTTGCTGGAGCTTTATATATACATACATAAAAAAAATTTGAATTAATGTTTTTGCTAATCCAATTTACAGGCAACCACATCTGTGACACCTGGTTTCATATGACATCCTGGTGTCGTAAAAAACTGGGTGTGAACTACTGTTTTCTTGCACAAATTAAGTTTTCATTAGGCTTCACTGCTGAAATATAGATGGCAGCACTGAAAAATCAGACAACACTAGATACGCACTCAGCCCGTTAGGTACATACACTTCCGGCACAACTCACCAGGTAGAAAATTGTCAATGGTCATAGTAGCATGGTAGTAAGATGCTCGTCTATCACTGTTGAAGGTTGCTGTCATGGTCCTAGGTTCAAACCCGAGGGAGGATATAGATAAGATATTTTTCCAAACGAGCTTTAAGTGACCACCGATAGACGGCTACCTTCATTTCTAAACCATCTCATTAATGGCAGTAAACTGCAATATAGCGACATGGCCATAATAAGTGTTTGGTGCAGTAGACATGAGTTGTGCTCAGTTTGAAAAAAAAAAAAAAATTCTTGTGCAAAAACGTACCATACAAAAAAATGAAATCGTTTCTGAGAATGTATACAATAATGTTTTAAAACGATACATTTCTAACAGTTAAATGAAAACAAACAATTTTGATCTCAATATAACTTACATTTTTTCTTCCACGCATACACTCATGTAATCTCTGCGGGTGAGAGCCTTTGGGTGCATCGCTGCCAACCTTGATTGAAAACAAAGCACAACATAAATATACCATATTTTAACATGTGTAAGGAACCTGCCTGATGTTTTTTGGACTTAAAATTCAGAAAAAAGTTCAAAAGATACTATAAGGTAATACTGTGCTATCTGTGTATAAGAAACCCTCCTATTTTTGGCAAAAAAGGGGGTTCCTTATTCATGCAAAAATACAGCAATTTAATTTAAAACCAAAAATATATAAATGTACTGTAATACATGTTTAATCTCTTTACGGAAATGTCTTTTATGCTGAGACATACCTCAAAGCATTTTTTTATTCAAAATAATACGGATGCATTCAGTTTGTTTCAAATTTCTAAAATATCAGTACTCATATAAACATATATATATGCATACAAATAGCGATCGTGGCAATCGCTGTTAGGTTCAACTTATTCAAAGCACTTTCTTAGGTTTTTGTTCGCTTTTCCCCTCATACATTTTAATCTTATAATCAGTGCCATCTTAACGCATGGGTCCACATGGGCACCTCTCAAAAATAAGATCTGGTTGAAATTTTTAAGAGTAAAAATATGTACTTGCAAGGGAGAGCCTCAGAAAAATCGCTTGGCCTAGGGGGGGGTCTATGACACTCTTAAGCCAGCCCTGCTCATAAGGCAAGCCTATGACTTGGATTGCTCACAACCCAAGGTACTTGTTACTCCACTACATTTATTCAGTTTTAACAACACACAAAAACAGATGTCTTCAGATAAAACAGGGTTCCAAACCCAAATTGTGTGGTACAGTTATGAAAATGCCAGTATCACACTAGTTGTCCAAATTAATTAACTAGTAATTCAGATAACAAAAAATTTTCATAATGAAAATTTGACAGTTAAAAACCCCTATTTATATAGGGTGGTATTCACTGACATAGTTCAAACCAGCGTTTCTCAACCTATGGTCCGAAACGATGGCATAGGTGGTCTGCAAGCGGACTTAAAAACTTATTCACCTCTTGTAATTGATGGGTTCAAATAATAATGTACCTTCACACTTAGATGTATTTCAGGAAAAATATATCCAAATGTTCTGGTGACCATATCTCTGAGGAAAATAAAATTTGATTAACTGGGATCTTTCTCTCACACACACACTTGTCATCAAAAGCATTGCAAGAAGTAAGCACAATATCCAATCACGCAATTAAAATTCCAAAACACGAAACAAAGATAGGGATCTAATAAATGTGAGATAAATGTCTATAATTTTCGCCATAATTACCATAATATAAATTATATTATGAAAATGCTGTGTGTGTTCATGACATTAGTAAATATTACAAATTATAAAATAATATATACAAATAATTATCGTTGAAAAAACAGGACAAATGTATACAAAATATCGGAACAACGAATCGTTTCCCGAGAAAATCAATTTAATACACTAATTTTACCTGGTTGTTAAAAATCACCTTACAGCCTGCGGGCTAGCTGTTGGTCACCCTGGTTTAAACTATGTTGGTGAATGCAACCCTTAAAAGTTTTCACATATATTTTCATGATAATATTTATTCAATAGTCAAATAATTGACAACCCTGCCCCATGGCATCCATTTGATGTGTCTGTTCAAATCCTCGTAAGGGGTCATTCAAGTATTACGTCAGCATTGATGGGGAGGGGGTTTCCGATTTGCTGACTTTTGATGACAAGGGGGAAGGGGGGGTTTGGATGACGCTTACATCATCAACCACCCTTGCCCGCGTACATTTCTGATCCTACCAATATGCATTAGGAGGTATTGGGCAGTGATGACAAAATTTCGCTGACAAGGGGGGCGGGGGTAAAATATAGCTAAAAATTTACTTATGTAATACTTGAACGGCCCCTAAGTAGTGTAGAAGCAAAGTCATTTTGAATCCGTTCTGACCCTAAATCCAGTCTCTGTAGCTTTTCTTCATACAGCAATGTAGCATTATAAAAATAAGCAGAAACAAAAGTTTTTAATTTCATGTTCAAGCTCATGCGGGCATTGATAGCAAATAACTCACCAAGGGATTCCGAAAGTTCCTCTCTTCCTCAATACTACACCTACTATCCCTTCTTTCCTGAAGATCTCGTCTAGATCCAGCATTTTTCCTCCGGCCTTTCTGCTTCAATACCTGGAAAAAATTATGAACAGAAATACGCATACATAAGTTATTTCGTATTCAAGTTATTTTATCATTTACAGAAGTTATATTTTTATTACACACTGTATTTTGCTCATGATAAGCAGGTGAAGAAATTTTGGAAGGTCGGGAATCGTCCTTAATTGAAGATTATCAAATAGTTCCATAGTTTTCCCTTCAGCTTTTATGTTATGCTCTATTCAAATTGTGTATTTTACATGGAAAAATATACACATATATTGTTGTTGTGTAACATAGTCACTGTAAACATTGCATGCAATCAATGTGTGTGTATTTTTGACAGGGATTTTTTTTATTAAAAGCAATCTTCGAGATTTTTGATGGAGGGTTCTTGACGTGACAGTTTGAACAACAGTTTAAACTGTCAAAAACTGCCATGCGTCAAAAACCTGCCAACCCTGGTACCAGCTAATCAGGGCATGTACCATTTTAATTGAGCATTTAAGTTTTCGGAGATTCGTCCAGCCCTGTTATGTAGTAGATTGAATATTCATATGTAATTTAGGGGGGGGGGGCTCAGCTCCCCCTTCCCGAAGTGTGTAAGGGTGCTCAAGTGGCCCAAGCACCAGCAATGTGATTTTTGAGAATAATTACACAAATTTTTGTTTGACAAAAAATTATTCAAAATATTTGGACTTGAAAACATTGAGGGTGATCGGATGTAACGAAGCTTATAGCAACTATTCTTGGACCTTATCACTTTCCTTATGGTCCCATGATGCTGTCCAACCCTGCTAACATCTCAACAAGCTCTTAATATATCAATCTCGCTCTTAAATAATTAAACCCAAACAAAGCATTTGATCGATAATAGAAAAAATTCACACTTTTTGTAAAAGTAAGCATCTTAGTGTTTCCCAAAGTGGGCAAAACACCCACAGATGGAATGGTTCGTGTAGAAGTTATGCACACATATATATGTGTATATAGGATCCTATGGGTTGGCTTGAGTTGTGAGGGCATGAGTAAAAAAATTTTTGCTGTCCTGGTTCTTCACCCTCTAGGTCACTATTGTGGTTGCTCTCATGCAGGGCCGTCTTAAGAGCATAATGGGCCCCCGGGCCAAGTGATTTTTCTGAGGCCCTACCTGACTAATTTTCAAAAAAATCACCTACTTCTCATTTTTCTGAGGCCCTCTTCTCTTGAGGTGTTCAGGCAGTGCCCGGGTGGGCCCATGCGTTAAGATGGCACTGCTCTCATGCTCACACTTGATTTCTCACTGACCTGGTTTCTGACTCTCTAGGGGTCACTCACTCTCTCAACTTTTGATCACTCCTGTGCCTGCAAACATTCTTGGCCACTCTTCTCGTCATTCATTTCATATGCTTACACTCTCTCTAGGCCAGTGGGCTCATTTGGTTTCTTTTTAAGAGTGGAAGGCCAAATCATACACTTAACTCCCGGGAGATAAATTGGTAAAAATGAAAACTGCGCTCACGGCCCAGGCAGTCGAAAAACACTGCTCTAGGCCACCCCTTTTGGACATTCACAAGCTTTAGATCATCGAGTCTTCAACCTTTCATACACGGCAGACCAAATCGAAACTTCCCACAACGCCCGTTGGGCCACCAACTCATATAATTTAGTGGCATCTTCTATCAGAAGCAGGACCCAGAGTTAAACAAAAACTATTGAAGACTTGAATTTATGCCGAAATTATTTCTTTTAATAATTATCAATTCAGATTAGTTTTTAAATAATCTTTTTTCCGTAAACATTTTTGATTAATTACTGATTAAATTAATTAATTCTAGTCTGAGATCTCTTTAAATGGTTCTTTGATTACTTATTTCATTAATTATGAAATTATTTCCTTTCACAATATATCTTGGAAATAATTTCTTTTGATAATTACGCAGTCATAAAATAATAATAATACCACAACAAAAAAAAAAAGCTCAGAAAGCCGAATGTGGCCAGCAGAAAATGCGTTGAAGACTTGTGTTTCTTTTGGTTGCTCACAGAGCTCTCTAGGTCACTCACATCCATTGCAATCTGTATGCGTCACTCACTGACCCCCCCCCCCCAGTGCCATCTTAAGGCCTCATAAAAATGGGATCTGGTTGAGATTTTCGAAAATTTTCCTGGTAAGGCCTCAGATAAATCATTTGGCCCGGGGGCCCATGTTGCTCTTAAGACAGCCCTGCCTCCCCCCTCAGTGGTGGATATTCACTGTTTTTAACCGCCTGTAGGCTACACAAATTTTGCCACCCTTCCATTCTAGTCTGTTTTTCTCAGACCAGTCATAACTCAAATTTGCCGCCCTTTCTAACATGACCCCCCCTCCGTTCCTCATATAAGTATTCGAGGGGGCCCTGGGGTAAATATGTGTAAATATAAATTTTTTTGGGGTATTTTTTTCACTATATATATATATAGTGTTCTTTGAGGCACAGAGGCGTACGCAGAAGGGCATGTGGGTCATGCTTAAACTTCAAGAGGCGGCGAATTTCGCAGGGGAGGGATGCCCTGTGAATTTGCGGGCCCTGGGCACATGCTCCGTTTGCCCATGCAAAGAACAGAGACCATGATGGGCCGGGTGCTTACTGACGCTAGGGATTATTGACGAAATTTCCCCCCTGCGTAGTTGGGGGCAGGGCCCCACAAGGGGTGCTGCTGGCAGGGCTCCAGTCCTGAGATAACACCGGTTCCCGTCTTTCTGCTTGAGAGGGGGAAACAACGCGTGCTGTTGGCATCATTTTTTCCCCAGCATGACCCAACCCACACGGGGCTTACATCCCGGAAGGGACAGAGCCCGGGTCGTGTCGCCCCCTTCAGAAATTTTTTTTTTTCTCCCATCGCAATCTAACCCATAGGATCCTGTTACACCCGTAGCTTCTACCGCCCCCTTGGAACGTTGGGAACCACTGCTATAGAAGGTCCGTAAAAAATTTGACCGGGGGGGGGGGGCCCAGCAAAAATTGCATCCTGGGGGCCGGATGGGGGTGGGATCTCATGGTGGCCCAGTTTGCCTTTCATCGCTTTCATCGAAAGGGATAATTCAAAGCATAATAAAACATAGTTATTATCATTAAAACAAAAATATTTATTAATTTCCGATTAGATAGAAATAATAATTATGACTTACCTGAGTGCTTTTAGAAGGATAACCGTTGTCGTTGTTGACCACTGAGCCGCAGCACCATCGGCGAATGGAGTCCCTGTATATGACACCACTGGAAGCGCTCCCCCTCTCTCAATTAACGGACTCCAACGGCGTTTCCCGCGCTTTTCATCAACTGTCCGTCCGATTGGCTCGATCATCAACCAATCGGATCCCCGTCCGATTCGTTAGAAGCGCGGGAAAATTGAATTATATGGAAACCAAAAATTATCTAACCCCGGGGGGGG
Source organism: Pholcus phalangioides (assembly GCF_987345545.1). Classification (NCBI taxonomy): domain Eukaryota; kingdom Metazoa; phylum Arthropoda; class Arachnida; order Araneae; family Pholcidae; genus Pholcus; species Pholcus phalangioides. The sequence continues at coordinate 12,645,144 of NW_028301613.1, forward strand.
GGGTCTTCGATGCGTGGCCCGCAGGCGACATTTATTCCCGGGGCCGCATTTAGTCTGCCGTGGCCACCGATCATTTTCAGGAAATGGTTGTGAAAACATTGAAAGACGATTATTTCTGAAATTAATGAGGGAAATAATTTTCTAGAATTAATCAAAAGTTAGAATTTTCGAAATAAATACAACAGTGGCAATAAGAGAATTGTGTGAAATAATTTCTATCTTATAATTTTCGAATTTTCTATAATTTCAGTTAGAAATTATTTCACAAATAATAATCGAAAAATAATGCATAATTATCGAAAAAAAAAAATTTCAAGATACATTGAGAAAGAAATAATTTCTCAAGATTACCGAAATAAATAATTACAGTATTATAAATACAAATACAACGCCACAACAGGCAAAATGCCCAACGAGGTGGCTGATAAAAAAATGCCCATAAAAATATGGATGTCATATATTTCAAAAAAAAAAAAAAAAACAGCAACCCAATTAAAAATGCAATTAACACAAATTATAAACAATATATACACATGATAAAATATTATACAACGCCATAAAGAATACCTATGGTTGTCTTATTCTAAGAATGGAATAGAGCTGCTCGATTTACCCCAACATGTTTATCGTACTACTTTTTAAACGTGTCAATTGTGTTACAATTTACTACCTCCGGGGGTAATCTATTCCATTTATTAACAACCCTATTAGAGAAAAATTCCCCGCGACACCATAACCTTGCATTGTCCCTCACCAATCGATACTGGTGTTCCCTTGTGAAAGCAGTCGATTGGCGGTGTACTAAAAGTTCATGGTCCATCCGATTGAAAATTTTGAACACTTCGATCATATCTCCTCGACACCTACGTTCATCCAATGTAAACATATTCAAAAAATGAAGTCTCTCTTCGTAACTAAAGCCCCGTGTGCGAACAAGGACACGCGTAGCTCTTCTCTGCACCCCTTCAACCAATTCTATGTCCTGCTGTAGGTATGGTCTCCAAAACCTTACAGCATACTCCAGTCCAGGACGAACTAAGCGGAAGAATGACTTTAGGAGAACGCGAAGAGACCTTTTTGAAAATGAGACCAAATATTCTATTCGCTTTTTTGACCACCGCTGAACAAAGTTCAGAAAACCTAAGTCGCTCGTCAATGAGAATTCCCAAATCGGTGACCCTAGTTGCATCCGGGATAGTGACACCATTCAACTCGTAAGAGAACCGTGGGTTGTTCGAACCAAAATGAGCGGCTATGCACTTATCAACGCTAAACGTCATGCTCCATTCATTTGCCCATGCTGTAATCCTGTTTAAGTTGGTCTGGAGCAACTCCCTATCGCTTTCATTCCCGATTACCCCCATTAGCTTCACATCATCTGCGAATTTGCTAGTAAACCCATCGATACCCTGATCGAGTTTATCGATAAAAAGTGAAAAAAGTATGGAGCCAAGGACACTTCCCTGAGGAACTCCACTTGTGACGTCCCTCAAGGAAGTGTCCCTCAAGGTGTGACGTCTGTCCAACCAGAGAATTCCCCGTTCACCATAACTCGTTGCGACCTATCTCTTAACCACGATTCTATCCAATTCAGCAAGTTGCCCCCAATTCCAATCTCGTGTAAACGCTTCAAGAGTTTGCCATGTTGTAATCATTATTGTAATTATTATTATAGTAATTACATCCTGGTATAATTATAATTCATTATTAAATAATTACAGTATCCTTACAATGATTTCACATTGGAATTATTTGAATTAATCACGAAACAAACTTTTCCAGAATTTGAGAAAAAATTATTTCGAGACATAATTTTTCGGTTGTCCTTAAAATTTTTCCCGGCGCCTTAAACGATATTTCAGTACTTTTCGAATCACCATATATGAACGAGATCGATGCATGGACGGAGATAGGGGGGGGGGGGGTGCCCCAGCGTCAAAGGTGGAGTCGACTGATCTCATGTATATATGAGCTGGCATCATCATCATCGTGCCCCCACCCCCCAGACTTCCAAGTCAATCTCCGCCTATGGATCGATGATTTCAAATGAATTAAGAAAAAAACGTTGATTTCGGTTCATATAACAGTGTGGCAGGAAGGATGTGATTACAAATAGTTTCGTTAGTTTTTGGTGCCGAATTAGTGATATTTCTTGGCGCTATATTGTTCAGAGTTCAGATCGTGGTTAAAAAGGTAATTCAACGGTAACCACTAGTTGGTGGTTGGATTTCGTCTCCAAGAGGTATCGTCAACTATTAGTGTCTGTGATTGATTAGTTAGAAATTCTGATAATCAAAAATCAGGTCGCTGGGATTTTCTGTTTGGGGGGGGGGGCGAGACATAACTTTGTCGCCCCCAACACTGTGAAATTCGATGATTTTTAAGGACGGAATTTTTTTTATGGATGATTTCCCATAGACGGAAATTATCAGATTTTCATCATCCATGTTCACGCAGCAATGGAAGGAAGGGGGGAGACTACAAAAAAGAAGAAAAAACGACGCGAGCTGCGGAAAAGAAGTAAACAACCGGACTGCACCTGCGCAGAAACAACAAAACGTAAAATCCTAATTTGCCGCTTGTCTGCTGCTGTCACCGGAAGTCACTCACTCAAGATCGTTTCCAGCAGACAACGTTGTGTGCCTGAGTGGCATGGTGGTAAGATGCTCGTCTACCATCGTGAAGGTTGTTGTCATGGTCCCGGGTTCGAACCCGAGGGAGGATATTGATAAGATATTTTCCCTAACGAACTCGAGGCGACCACCGATAGACAGCGCCTTCACTTCCAACCCATCTCACTAATGGCAGTAAATTGCACTATAGCGATATGGCCAGAGTTGGTGTTTGGTGAAGAAGAAGCAGACGACGTTCTCTTGTGCAATGACTACAATGGTGCAAATATTCAATCATTACACTTCACTTCTGAAATATAGATGACAGCACTGAAAATCAGACACAACACTATATACTCAGACTTCCGGCTCAACTCACTCGGAAGTAAATTGCCTATGGATCGAAGTTGTGCTAGGTTTGAACGAAATTAACGAATACTTTCTGTGCTTTAGGATCAGTCTTGCGAATACAGATAACTACGCATCACTTTTTTATCGCTTCCAGTGGTCGACCATCCTTGGGATAGTTCGGTAGAAAGTTATACGGGGTGATATGCCGAGACTATAATCGATACATGACCACCTTCTGTCATTTCTTTGTTTTCATGTGTGATGTGTTCGTTCCGGGAGCTTCTCGACGACCATGGAAAGTTTTTAACAGAAGATTCACCCCCGTCTCTAGAATTAGAATCGTGGCGCTATTTGTTTTGCTTAATGGTAAACAGTGTATTCTGTTGTTTAGTTTCGTAACGGCTCTAAAAGAAACCAAATAAGAATAATAAAATCTCACTCCAGAAATGCTAGGATAAACATCGATGGAAGAGAGAAAGAATGAGAGGGAGAGAGAGGACGCCATTAAATATTCAAGAAGGCAAAATATTTGGATTTCTTTTCTCCTCCTCCTATGCTCTTAGAAAATTCCATCGACAAATAGAAGAAGAAGCAGCAGCAGCGATCGATTCTCTTCTCTGGTTCCAAAGAATAAAATTCCGAAACTTTCAATATTTACCCTCTTAAGTGCAAACCATGAAGTGGATATCTAGAATCAATCGACGAGCTACGGATGAATATAAGACAATTAGTTTGCAGGTAGCCAATATGATGGGCAGAGGGTGCTCTGGAGTGAAAATAAAGCAAAATCGATCCTAGTACAAATCGAAATTCGGCCTCCATTGTTCTGTTCAGCCAGACGTGGATTTATGGTTTCGCCGCCACCTCCCATTCTTGTCTAATTTTCTGGACCACTCATTCTCAAAATTGGTCTCCCTCCGGTTAGCCTTCACCCTTGTTGATACCCACTGTTTTGGTCATTCACATGCGTGAACATGCTCTGTCACATTTTTGGCCACTCTTACTTGATCCCTCGCTCTCTAAGTTACTCTCTTTGTCATGCACAGTCTTGCACATGCTCATGTCATGCTTTTTGTCATTCACATGCTGTCTGGGTCACTGTTTTGGTCACTTTCTGCCTTGGTCTCTCGCTTTCCAAGTTACTCTTTTGGTGATTCACATGCTCCAAGTCACTCTATTGGTAGCTCACGACCTGGTCCCTCACTGCCTATAGGTGTAGGCTATGTAAACTTTGCATCCCTTCTCTCATTCTATAAATTTCTTGACTACTCATTCCTGTAATTTTCAGCCCTGGGCTAGGCCCTCATGTAAATACGCCTCTGGGTTTAGCCTCAATTTTTACGCATTTAGTGGACGGCTCTTGTATTATTATATAGTATAGAAGAAATTTCCATCATCTTCTATATAAATGTGACTATCACTAGTTTCGAATTGGTGAAGAATAAATCGCATCTGGATTTTATACTGGACTTTTCGAAACACCGCCACTTTCGATTTCTGGGATAAATGTCCCGCCAAGCACCACGATTGTCGTACCTCAAACGAAAGCTCTGTTTCAGACGTTCAAAATGAGATCGCGTCCAAGTCTGTGTAAGTGAGGCCGAGGAAATTGCATTTCAAAATTGATGGCGCGATTTATCTTATGAAAACCCCCCCTTTTGCCTCGGCTAGATTTCTCTCATCCGGTTTTTCGAATTGCTAGGGAAAGTTTTGGAAGAAATAGAAAACGGCGTGAAAAATATAAATGAACGTGACCCATTCCAGGGTGAGTGATTATCGAACTTCTGCCCGTGTTCGGAAAATTCACCGGCATCAGTTCGACATGAGTGAATGGACGATCGAGTGAACTAGTAAGTGAGTAAGTTAATGAATGTGATGAGCGAAATCGGCCTGTCACTAAAACTAGCTCGCTCATTCACTCCCCAGGTCACAGTCAATCACTACGTAGCCCATTCTATCACTCACTCACTGGGTCGCTCACTTTTCTTCCTAGGTCACTCACTTATTAGGTCGTTTATTTTGTCATTAACTCACTAGGCCACTCATTCTGTTATACACTCAATCACGTGGTCGCTCACTCTGTTACTCGCTTACTCACTCTATAGCGGCCGTATTCACCAACTCCGTTCAAACTACAATCGCGCAGGTTAGAGGATTAACGATCGACGCGGACTGGTTAAAATCCTTAATTTAACCAATCCATTTCGATCTACAATCCTTTCACCTACGATTGCAGTTTAAACTGTGTTGATGGATACGGACGTAGGTCACTCACTCTGTCACACACTCAATCACCAGGTCACATACTCACTAGGTCACTCAACCTACCACTGGGGCACTCAACATGACGCTCACTCACTAGGTTACTCATTCTGTCATTCACTCACCAACTATTGCATCGTTTACTGCTTCGGTCACTTCTCGCTCACTTAATCGTCTCACTGACTCGTGTCAAACTGTTGTCGATGAATTTTCCGTGAACCACCGAAATGTCCGACAGTCCCAAGCCATTCTAAAAAGTAATTTCATTTTCAACGTTTCATCCATACACTTGCTGCATACAATTTCGCCGCTTTTTCTTGGCGGGCAAGATGAAATTTCAGCAAAATTTTCTCGCCACAATCAGAAGAGCAACCTAATTCTCTCGCCAGATTACGTGAGATTCAGAGAGATTTTAGTTGAATATTGTGTGTCGTCTCAGAATCAAGGGCGTGATCCCCAGCGGCTGTTAAAACTTTTTCAGTCGTGACCCAAAATCAACACAGGATCATCTTTGCGACCCATGGGACGTTTGTTCTTCGACAGGCTTACACAACGGTACAAATATTCAATCGTTACACTTCATTCACAATTTGAAATAAAGATGGCAGCACCGAAAAATCAGACACAACACTAGATACACGCTCAGACTGTTAGGTACATTCATACTTCCGGCACAACTCATTCGATAGTAAATTGCTTATGGCGATATATAGACCGGAGTTGTGCTCGGTTTGAAAGACAAAAGAAAGCTCAAGAAACCCTGGCTGTAAGTGGATTCGTGCGACTAATTTCCTAAGCACCTGTGAAGCGCGTTTGGGTCGTGACCCATAGCCCGAAAAACCCCCTTTTTAACGGCAAATTTATTAGTGGGAACTCGCAATGGCCCCATATTTTGCTCGAGGAAAGATGGTCATCCTACGTTTCCTGAACTTATCGATTTCAACCGATTCTTCCCGCCAACATTAGAAACTCAACCTCATTTGAACGCCAAGTTTGGCTTGACTTCGTATTGTGATTCGGTGATTTCCATTCAAAATGATGACTTTAAAACAAGGAGGCTCAACATTTAGGAGAGTGCGGGGCCACTTCATTGGTTTGAAAACGTGTCGCGGGCCGCTTGAGTGATCTGCAGCAGCACTGCAAGTCATCTGGAAATGAGCTGCAGGCCGTTTAAGTGCTCTGGAATTGTACCGCGGGCCACTTGAGTCATGCGAACTACACTGCGGGCCACTTAAAGGTTCTGGAATTGTGCGGCCAGTCCTTTAAATAATCTGGGAAAGAGTCGCGTGATCTGGGAATGTACCGTAGGCTTTCTAAGTGACACGTAAATACTGTACCACGGGCAACTTAAATGCTCTAGAACTGTGCCGTGGATCACTAAGTGAACTGTAAATGCGTCATTTTTTCAAAATTTGGTTGAAGTCAGGGTGGGGGCCACATCAGATGACTGTGAGGGGGGCCACGAGTTGAGCATAAAATCATGTCCCCGACTGTAATTAATCGGTAACTAATGACCCTTATTATCATGACCGATTATCGGCTGAAGTCGCGGGACTTCGCCCCACCCCCATGATTCATGACCATGGCCATTCTTAGGCAATTTCTTCGAAACATTTTTTTTTTGGCGATTTTTCCGCGATTAATGGCCTTTTTTCGAGCCGCAAGTTTTGTTTTTTTTTATGAAATTTTGAAAAATTCCGGCGAAAAAGTGACAAATTAAGTGACTCTTAAAAATCGATTAATTAATTCTTTTTTGGCATCATCATCATCATCAATACTTTTACACGTCCATAAATTTTCTTTTTCCCCTTCAAACAATAAAGAAATTGACTTTTTTTTTCTTTTTTACCCTCCACTCGGTTTTGGCGCTTAATGGCGCGTTTACGTGATTTTTTGCCATTAGTCCGACGCCATTTTTTTGTTTTTTTACTTCGATCAAGCTAAAAATTAATGGCTTCTCTTATTGAGTTGTTTTTAATTACTGCCCCTCCTCCCTTTTTGTTATGAAACTGCGGATTAATTAATTCCAAACTTCATCTTGGAATTCTTTTTTTAAATTCCGCCAAACTGAAATATGTTTCAATTAGTTCCCCCCCCCTCTTTCCTCTTGTGGTAAATGACATTATGTACTCCGTGATGTACAGTGCCGTTGGCGACGGGAAGAAGAGGCTCCAACTTTCGCCAACCTGTCGCCGAGGGTCTTTTCATGACTCGATGGGAGAGAACTCGGGTCTGATTCCCGCAGGCTGCACAGTGGTGGTCGGTTGAAGTTGGTTTTCTGTGGCTTCCCAACTTTGGGAAACATTACTAATCCGGTCAACCCCCCATTCTGAAAAATCTAGCCAAATAGTGTAATCGACTTGACAAAATCTAAATTGCACTCATTGACGATATTTATTCTATAGCCAGTTTTTCGTCTTCCGAAGGTTGATGACAGCACCCGAGTGCCTAAATTCACAGTTACGTTCCCACACAGGGTGCTGCTACCGCACCGGGCCGCAAAAACGAGGTAAAAATACTTTGATTACATTTTGACTTCTTAACAAGGCAATGGCTTGAAATTCAGACAGCGAACCCTCTGTCCTATGGTTTCGACAGGACCCCCCCCCCCAATAAGGGATTTGGTGCACTGGGTACTGGAACTGAGGGAGGGGACCTCTAAATTCTTTAGAAAAAAATTTCAAAATTACACGGAGCAGGCAGTATGCTTGCCTGGCTGAAAGGGCAAGTTGTGGCCCTGGGGTAGATAACTGTTTCTCTAGCCCTGACAGCCAGCTACCTTCAAGTACCTATATAGGGGCCCACTTTCAATTTTTTTTTCATTCGGCAGCAGGCTCTATCGTCCATATTTACTGTTGAATGTTTTTGCTTAATGGCTATGAAGTAGTATTTTGATTATCATTTTGATAGTCATTCTCTGGTGCCAATGTAAACCTGGGGTGCAACAGCGTGTTCATCGACCCTAGGGGGATTAGGAAACCGTTCTTTTAGAGGGCCGCAAGGCTGTTTTTTTTTTGTTTTTTTTTTGCATGCGGGCCGCAAAATACTCAAGCCCGTCCCTGGTTCCACAATAATAAATATTCCGACCCAGCCGACCAGTGCCGCAACTAGGGAATGGGGGGGGGGAAGAAGCGGGTGGGCCTGGTGCCACCCACGACCGGGCGCTGGTCTTGAGGGTACGCCGATAGAGGTTTTGTCGGCCTTCCAGCATTCTAATCTAATATTCTTGGCCACTCTTACCTCGAATCAGCGCCGTCTTAACACATTGGCCCACCCTGGCCTCACAAAAATGAGATCTGGTTGAAATTTTCTAGAATTTACCAGGTAGGGGTTCAGAAAAACCACTTGACCCGGGGCCCCATGATGCACCCCCTGTGTTGAAGCCTCACTCGTTTAGTTATTCACATGCTTGCACACTATTTTGTTGACTCGAATTTTTGCGCAGGAATCCCTGGCTGCAAGTGGATTGACCCACGACCCATTTCGGAAGTCCCTGCGAATCAAGTTTGGGTCGCGCGCGACCCATGGGTTAAGTATCCCTGATATAAATAGACCCAAAGCTGTATTTTTTTTAATACATCCGCGTTAACGGTGGAATCTGATAGGACAACGTGAAGGTAATCGGAATAGTAGGCGTGGCCTATCGCGTGGACGGAGCTGTAATCGTTGTCCCGTGTCCTTTGGCGCACTTTTCATTCGATTCGAGTCGTTTCTGCGTCGCCTTTGGCGACTTTTCACAGCGTTGGAAACGACGGTTCCCATTTTGAGAGGAAGTGGAGGAAAGACATCCTACTTCCGCAAGTAGTCGTTTCCTGTCCCCAGTGCTAAATGCATCTTATTATCAAAAGTTGCCAGACCGAAAATTCCATATGCACGCACGAAATAAATTTTTGTCTCCATCTAGCGGCCGGCAGGCCCGTGTAGTTTTTCCGACTTTGGAATACACGAATTTGTGGGCCACATTCTTCTCATTCTAGTCTAATTTTCATGAGATCACTTATGCCTTCAAATTCTCCGCCTTGTGCTATAGCCCGCTTTGCCCTCGTTGCTTGCACACGATCTACGTCACCTTTATGGTCGTATACATGCTTGCACACGCTCGAAGTCACTCTTATGGTCGCTCACCGACCTTTGTCTCTCGCTATGTCACTCTTTTGTTCACTCATATACTCGCTAACTCTCCAGGTCGCTCTTTTAGTCACTCACGTGCTTGGAAATTCTCTAGGTCACTCTTTTATTCACTCACATGCTTGGAAATTCTCTAGGTGACTCTTTGGGTACCCACGTGCTTGCAAATTGTCAGTCCTTTGGTCGGTCACGTGCCTGAAAGTTCTGTAGGTCACTCTCTTAGTCACTCACGTGCTTGTAATATTTTCTAGGTCACTCTTTGAGCACCCATGTGCTAGCAAATTTCCTATGTCAGTCTTTTGGTCACTGATGTGCTTGCTAATTGTCTATGTGTCACTCTTTTGGTCACTCGCGTGCTTGCAAATTCCCAGGTCCCTCTTTTGGTCTCTCACGTGCCTGGAAATTGTCTCGATAACTCTTTCGGTTACTCATGTGCTTGCGAATTCTCTGGGTCAGTGTTCCTCAACCGTCGGGCCCTGACATCATTCATACCGGGGCGCGAATGATTAGCCGTTTCATTTTTCCTCATTCATTTCCCGTTGGTCGTGTGTTTGACCGGGCCTTTGACTCACAAAAATGAACGAAACCGGGCAGCGGTCTTGGAAAAGGTTGAGAACCCCCTGCTCTGGGGATTATTATCACTCGTTTGGTCACTCATTCACCTAGTCCCTCGTTTTCAAGCGAAGGCGCATTTATGGCTTCAGAAGGGGTCATTCAAGTGTAACGTCAGCATCTGGGGGGGGGGGGGGTTCGGATTTGCTGACTTTTGATGACGGGGGGGGGGGGTTTGAAGGTCGCTTACGTTATCAACCACCCCTTTTTTGAAGATATGAAATATTCTAAGCTGCTGACGGGGGGGGGGGGTCAAAAATGGTTGAAAATCTGCTTACGTAATACTTGAATGGCTCCTAACCAGTGGGATATTGCAAACTTTGCCACCCTTCTCCTATTCTATTAATTTCCTTGAACAGTCTATACCCAAATCTGCAGCCCCGGTCTATAGCCCGTCCCCGTAAATATGTTTCTGCCTCGAACCAGAGACATCACAAAAGCAAAAACAAAAAAACTCCAGACAGCAAGTCCGGCCGCCATCTATTCATTTCCACCGAAAGGAAACGGAAAGAAACGAAATTCCCATTGGTCCATTTACGAAATGAAGCCCCCTGTCGTCCCCCACCCCACCCCACAGCAATCCCCACCGGGGATTCCGGGCAAAACAAACGTCAAAAGGTTACTCCATCGCCGTAAGAGTAAAAGGTATGGTATAGATCCCATTCGTGAGAGAGGGAGAAAGAAGGCACAGTGGCGTATCACCCGGATGCGATATTTTTTGGTGGCGGTTCAACTGAGAGCGGCGAATGAAATGGATTCTTTGCGAGAGATTTCTTGGAATTTGGATGGTCAAGATCATCATTACCTTGTACACGATTTCCTACTGGAAAACGAAACTATTCACGTTTGCTCGTTCATTCCCTTGCACTCAATACCAGTTTGTTGCTATTCAGTTGCGTAACACCGCAAGCAAATTATTACTTGGAACCGCATTTGGCGGCTACCCCCCCCCCCATTGGCGTGGGAATTCGAAAGTCTTGGCGTGTTTGATAATCAGCAGTGGAAGACGGAGGCACCGACGTGAAGAGAGGGGGGGGGGATTGTGTTGCATTTCATAATACATTAATTACTGGGGGGGGGGGGCTCGGCCCATCCAAAATTTATTGGGTGGGGGGCTCAAATAGCCTCAGCTCTCAGGTTCCGGCACTAATGGTGGATGATATAGGGGCACGACGACCTCCTAGAACAGTGCTATTCCACCGCTGGTCCGTAGGAATTTCACCCAATCTTTATAGCTGTTGAAAACAAAAATAATTACGGATTTAAAAAAATAAAATACTGTGTATAAAATGTGTTTTTGATTTCTGTTTTGCCGTCAGCTGGTAACTGCACATTACTGTAATTTTTCCTATTTATTTATATTTTTTCCGGTCCGCAAATAAATTCTCCCATTTATTATTTTTTGTCGGCCCCACTAATTATCCTCCTACTTATTTATTTTTGCCGGTCCGCAAATTACTCCTTATTTATTTTTGCCTGTCCGCAAATCAATCCTCCTACTTATTTCTTTTTGCTTGTCCGCAAATCAATCCTCCTACTTATTTATTTTTGCTTGTCCGCAAATCAATCCTCCTACTTATTTATTTTTTCTGGTCCGCAAATTACTCCTTATTTATTTTGCCTGTCCGCAAATCAATCCTCCTACTTATTTATTTTTGCCTGTCCGCAAATCAATCCTCCTACTTATTTATTTTTGCTGGTCCACAAATAAATCCTATATATTTTACCGATCCGCAAATTAATCGTCCTATTTATTTTGCCGGTCCGCAAATTAATATTCTTCTATTTATTTATTTTTGCCAATTGTTTTTCCTATTCATACATTTTTGCCGACAAAATTATTTCTCCTGCAAATTTGTTTTTTTGCTTGATCACAAATCGGTTTTTTTTTATTTATATATTTTTGACGGTCCGCTAATTATTATTTTTTTCTATTTATATATTTTTACACAGGCCTCCAATAACTATTTTTGGCTAGTCCGCAAATTACTCTCTCTTCTCTTCGTTTACTTTTTTGCCGGTCCGCAAATTGTTTCATACATTTAATTTATTTTTCTGTCAGAAGGTTGAAAGACACTGATCTATCTCTAGGAATGTGTCGGGACGATTTCATCGCCAAACGTTGGCGATAATCCGCATGATGCAGACTCTTTTTCTCCGTGATGGTGTTTTCGTTGTCGCTTTTTTATGGAATTATCGTTTGATGTAAAGGTGCGAGGAACCGGTTGATGTTGGAGGTGGGATGAGTGCGTGTTTGTGCAGTGTTTCGCTGCGTCCTTTTTTGTTCGGGAACCGCTTACAGCGTCAATTAACGTCGAAAGGATTCTTTCTGGTTTGTTTTTGTGATGATGAGCGACTGAAGCAGCGACGTCACCAGAACGGCTCGTTTTCTACTACAAAAAGTCAGTTTTCGGATTATCCTAGTGAATAATTCGCTCAAGGACGCGTATTGTCGTCCATCTTCAAGAGCATGTGCATTGTCTGCTTTTCGGGTTCGTCGGACGAGGAAGCCCTCTATGGCTCAGATTCCAGGTAATTAATTAATTAATTAATTTCGTTTTCTGATGATATAATGGTTTACGGAAATTTCTCCATCCCGTCCCTGACGCTTTTCGTCCCCAGCGCATTTCGCCTCTGACATTCGCTTGCCCTGACAGTATGAGTGACCAAGTGATTGGGCGAGTGGCCATATGAGTGACAATAGGAGACACCAAGTGAGTGTGGTCACTCTTAGTCATCAGCTTGATCGCTCCTGCGGTCACTCCCTTGTCACTTATATGGTCATTCCCTCATTCACTTGGTAAGGCTTATGGTCATTCAATCATGGGGTCACTCACTTGGGCACTCGTGATCATTCACTCGCACATAGTCACTCATAGTCACATCATACTCATACACGGTCACTCACTTGATCACCAACACGGTCACTACCAGACCGGAACATGGTCCTCGCTCTGTTCCCAAAAGGGACTTAAGCAGACTAACACGGTCGGTCACTTGGTCTCTCACACGATCAATTGTATGGTCGTTCATTCACCCGTATATACAGTCGCTAACACTCACCTGCTCAAATCGTCACTCACCCGGTATATGGTCCTTTACGCGGTCGCTGACGGTCAGGGCAAGGCGAAATTTACGGGAACGAAACGTACCAATAGGAGGAAATTTTCGGATACCCGATGACACCTTGTATACTTTATTCTCGAGTTTCCAAAGACCCACTTTTATGTTGTCATGGTAACCGAAAACGAAACTTTCCCGAAAACCCATCGTTTTATATCCTTCGTGGGGGTGCGCCAAGGGGTCCCTCTTGTTGGCGTTAATTGAAATGGGGGAAAAAAATGAAATTTATAAGAAATTGAGAAAACTTATTTAACGCGTTTTTGGAGGGTCCTACGATTATTTTCGCATCTGTTAACAATGGCATCAGGCTGCAACTAGAGACTGAAATTTACTCGGTCATCCGGGTCCGTTATCCATTTTGGCGTCCCTTCGCCGTAATCTTCAACGAAAAAAAAACAAAAAAAAACAGTAAATTTTGCGCCATTCCTGATCCAGCATCTGACCTTCCCCCCTATATAGTTGAGGGCCCTTGTCCAAAACTAATGGAAATTCAGATTTCATGGAAAAAATAACTATGTATTAATGAAATATCAAAATGAATGCATTCAATACGATTCAGGATTCATAAAAATTTTTGATAATTCAGCATTTATAAAAATTAAAGTTTCACGATTGTTAAAAATTGATGAAATTTTGGGATTATCAAAAATTAATAAAATTTCAAGATAATTAAAAACTAATCAAAATTCGAGATTAATAAAAATTCACGATTATTAAAAATTGGTGAAATTCCAGGACGTATTAAAAATTGACACTATCCACAATTAGAATATTTAGCCGATTCCCATCCATAAAGGGACGACTGTTCGGCGTACGAAATGGCCAGGAAGGCCTATGAAGAGGGAAAGCAAAAAAGTGGATGAAGAAGAGAAGACGGAAAAAGATGAACAGCTGGTCAAACGTAACTGGCAATATGCATGCGATACAGCAGTGTTTCCTCAACCTTTCTGTTCCCAAGGACCAGTAAAATGTCTGAAACAATTCGACGGACCAATTGCGTCCCGTATTTGTGTAGTTGGTTCTGAATTTCTTTTTATACATTTGTCCCGTATTTTTAAATGACGTTTATTTGAATTTAATAATTTTCACTGCAATCTTAAACATCGTTTTTATACGTCATTATGATGATTTTGGGTAACATTATCGAGAGAGAAAGAGTTCAAATGTTTCAATTTTAACTACAAATTGGGGATTTTGATGACTTGAGGCGACGTTTTTAAAGGCAATTGGCGAAGTCTCGTATTTTACAGTACAGTGAAACCTCGTTAGTGCGTCACCCGGTTAGCACGTCACTCCGCTTACCGGATCACTTTTTGGAAGTCCCTATTGTCTTCGGGCAGAAAATGGCACAGCTATGGCTTACTTCGTTTAATGAGTTACTCCGCATATCAAGTCATATTTTTGCTCCCCCAAGAGTGACTCATTAACGAGGTTTAACTGTAATCGGGTCATTTGAATGTTTTTTATTCGTCAAATTTTTGTTTAGGGGCCATTCAAGTATTACGTAAGCAGATTTTCTGCCATTTTTTGACCCCCCCCCCTTGTCAGCAAATGTCAGCAAAACACTGACCCCCCCCCCCTTGTCAGCAAAAGTCAGCAAGACACTGACCCCCCCTCCCCGCAAAATTTCGTCAGCAGCTTAGAATATTTCATATCTTCAAAAAGGGGTGGTTGATGACGTAAGCAATCTTCAAACCCCCCCTCCCCACCTTGTCGTCAAAAGTCAGCAAATCCGAACCCCCCCCCCCCCCCCCCGATGCTGACGTAATACTTGAATGACCCCTTACTTCTATTTGTATTTACCAATCTTTTATTTCTGCACTCTCTTCACCCACCTTTTTGCAGTAATTGGCAAATCTGTCGTGAATTGCATTTTTGGGCTGCAAATTGGTTATGTGCCGTGTTCATGATCGCAATTTCCAACCTCAGTACGAAAGCACAATTTTTATTTGTGAATCCATATGGATATTACTATAATATCAATTACAACAATCGATTAATTTTCCATCCAGTTGGAATTGAATTATCAGGTCCGAATGCGGACCATAGGTTGAGAAACGCTACAATACAGTATCTGAAGCCGGGTTTTCTCAGCACCTCCTAGAGATAGAAGGCCTCTGCACTGTTTGCCATAAACGTCATTCAAACTACCAACCATGTTTGCCACATTTTGAAACACGGCATCTTATTTCGTTTCTTCTCATTTTGGCGTAGAATCTTCCTGTTTGGCTCACAAATACCGCATAGTGATTGGATGTGGGGCACAGAAATCGCCAATTCTGAGCCCGGTCATTTCTTTTCCCCGCAACGATGATACTGGCACGAGCAGTGAATTTTTTTTCCCCCCTGAATATTCTGAGGGAAAATGAACTACTTACTGACGTCACAAGTAGACTGTAGACTTCTATCTCTAGGAGGTGCTGGTGGCTGTGAACCGAGGCGTGTTCGTGTAACCCGGCTACTTTGGGAGCCTGATCTGGTGGATGGCTTGAGGTTGGGAGTTCTAACCCCAGTAGTGCTATGTAGATCGGGCGTCCACACTAAGCCCGATGTCGATATGGTGGCTTCGGGGGAGCCCGTGGCCTCCAGGTCTTCATAGGCCTACCTAGGCCCGTCTGTAATTCCACGATCAGCCCCCAAGGGCTGGGCATGGGGGTTACCATCTGATGGTGGCCTCCAGGTCGATCTCTAAGGAGGAGCGATTTGACCCAGGGCGGAAACGTAGCGGGAGGTGCTGGTTTTCTGCTCCGCGTGAACCGAATAGGACCATTTCGCGTCGGCGGAAACGTGGTAATTCCATCGCGCTACGCGTTTTCCTAGAATGGCGCATCATCTGTTCTGTCGTCTGCACATCCACGTATTTTTGTAGTAGAATATTGAGACGTATAAAGAAAAGAAAACACACACCACAAAAAAGGTGAAACGCGCGCAGCTCGACGCATTTGACTCTTCCAGAAGCATTCGGCCAATCACGTAAAGCGCTGGCGTGAGGCGTGTTGCGCTCTGTAGGAAAAAGAGTCGTACCGCTTTTCCTGTTGGTGGGCGTGTCGCTCTGGGTGATGCACGTGGCGCAGAAAACCTGCTTGTAAGAAAACCTGGCTCGCGAACAAGATTGAACATGTCTCACAACATTGGATGGTGTTGGCATCCAAATAAATATCGTTAATGTGTCATTTTGATTCCATTGAAAAAGTATTTATTGATGAAATATAATTTATTTGATTATTTTTGGTTTTTCATTGTGATGCAGTGGATGTACTCGGAGGAGGTGCGGCGTCACCTTGATCGTCATTGGCGTGCTGCTGTTCGTACTGTCCATCGGTCTGGTGAGTATAATAAGATCTAGTGTTTTCCAAATACTGTTCCCGCGGTACTTTTTAGGGTGCCGGTCGGGCTTGTTTGCCGCGAGGTATCTTGGGCAGAAAATTTTGATCGTAAGTTCCTACGACTGTGACATCATAGTACTTGATTTACGATTGTACTGTATTTGTAAGTTATTTTCATGTTTAAAACACACGTTTTGACACATGTTCACCCCATGGCCCCGAATGTGGCTCGCGACGCGACTTCTATCATAACTTTGTAGACATTAACGAAGTGGCCCATTCACAGATCACTTAAAGTGGCCCGCAGCACGTTCCCGCTTCAATTAAGCGGGCCGCGGCTCTTTACCGGATCACTCAAGTCAGCAGGGCCGTAACTAGGATATTTGTGAAGGTGCGGTGGTGATGAAATCCTCCGGCACCAATATTTCTCCCACTGAGACGATGTTCAAGTTCCCCGCTTAATAAGATAATTTCAACGATTCCCACCCCGCTTAATCGGATATTACGCTTCACACGTTAACTGTTGATACACATCGACCTACTACACACGTAATGTTTCTATTGAATGAAACATTTATAGAGTTAATGGGAAAATGTGTCGCTAAGTTACGATACATTTGAGAGTAGGTCTTCAATACGTACATTTATTTTATTTTTATTCTCTGTTGAGTCAATAGAGGGCGCTTACTTTTGTAATGGAAAGTAAAAATCTTAGGTTAATGTAATCATTGCAATGTAATGTAATTTTTGTTTCATTTCTGATGTCTGATTTGTTGCAGAAGCTTTATTATTGAAGCAATATTGAACAGTCTCATCAGTTTTCAATGCACAAACTATGCTAACGTTGTAAAATTGCAATTTGGATTTTTGCCCGCTTAATCGGATTATGTCTGATTTGCTCTGGAATCGTCGATATCCGATTAAAGGTCTCTTCATACGCATCAGTTCAGTGTCTGTCAGGTTCCAGTTATTGCCACAATTTACCAATAAGCAATTCAAACGACTATAGCTAGTGAGTGGGATCGTGAACAAGGCGGTGAGCACTAATTTGCTGACTGATTTGCTCATTAACTCATTCCTATGATAAATTAATAACTTGCTCATTTACTACTTCTGTGCTAGCTTATTTGCTCAATCGCCACCCCTATGCTCATTGATTAGCTCATTCACTACTTATGTGCTCACTAGCTCGTTCATCACTCGATCTTTGGTATGGTCACTGATTTGCTCATTCACTCATTCTCGTGCTCACTTTGTCATTGGTCAGGGGTCATTCAAGTATTACGTCAGCATCGAGGAGGGTTCGAATTTGCTGACTTTTGATGACGAGGGGGGTTTGAAGGTTTCCTACGTCATCAACCATCCTTTTTGAATATATAAAATATATTATAAGCTACTGACGAGATTTTGCTGACAAGGAAGTGGGGCCAGCGATGACTGCTCTCAGATTGGGAATATACGCGTCTTGTATTATCTACGCATGCGCATTGTGACCGTTTACTTTTCCCGCGCGCCATCGCTCCGTTTTTTTCTCCTTTCATGGACCTGACATTCTCCTCCGCGCAGACAGTGATGGTAACTCATGGGAAATTTCCCATATTCGTGAGAAAAATTGGCCAAAATTGGTCCACATGGGAAACATCTTGGCGTTGGTGGGAAATTTCGAGAGTTCATCAAACAAAAGGGAATGTGAAAACAATTTTATTCTTTTCAGGTGTAAAATACTTGACTAAAGGTGTAAAATATTTGCACCGATAGATGGCAGCACAATTTTCGAAATGTGTGGAGAAATATTTAGTCAAAAGGGAAATTTTCGAGGGAAATTTTGCTTGACGCGATTACCATCATTGCGCGCAGACAAGTTTCCCTCCCTCCTTCCTCGCGTAAGCATGAAAGCTCAAAATTTTATAATTGTCGTTCATCGGCATGGGCGGAGATTCGGGGGGGAGGCATTGCCCCCCCAGCGTCGAAGGTGGAGTCGACTGATCTAATGTATATATGAGCTGACATCATCATCGTGCTCCCCCAGCAATAATGACCTTGCCCCCCAGACTTCCAAGTCAATCTCCGCCTATGTTCATGGGTGGTGATGGTAAGTAATAATCGATTAAGTATATTTACTTATTTATACAACATGGACGCCGCCTCTGAGTTTGTGCCAGATGTCTCATTAAGATACAAGACTTGATAAATTTTTCTCAAATTTTAGTTTTTTTAATATTTTCTCAAGATCATTTAACCAACACACTCGTCTGCGCATGGAGTGCATTCGCGAGTTCAGTAGCGTGTACAAGCGGCACCTCCTAGAGATAGAAGGCCTCCTCCGCCAAGTTCATCTGTAACGTCATTAAGACTACCTACCAAGTTTGCCACATTTTAAACCACAGCATCCTATTTCGTTTCTTCTTATTTTGGCTTCGAATCTTCCTGGTTGGCTCACAAATACCGGATTTCCCCCCCCCCCCTGAATATTCTGAGGGAAAATAGCCTACTTGCTGACGTCAAGAGCAGCGTGCGGAGACGTTCTATCTATAGGAGGCGCTGGTATAGCTGACGAAATTTTGCTGACAACGGGTCAGAAATGGCTAAAAATTTGCTGACGTAACACTTGAATGGCCCCTCATTAGTAGTTGTCAGTTCTTAGATTAGAATGCATTTAAAGTGAATTAAATTTCCGGAAAATTGCAATTTTAAAGAAAAAATTGAAGTATTGTTTAATTGCTGCAATCGTGTGGTTTTGCCTATGTAATTATTATTGCCTATTTTTGATTGCAGACGATCTTCTCGGTCATCAGCGCATTGAATAATGGCGGCTGGTTCGTTTTCCTTATAGGTGAGTCATTATTAAATAACTTCATCGTCAATTGGACAGCATTAGAGGGGAGGGGATTATTGGAATCACAGGTGCATTTGTAGTGGGGGGGGGGGGGTGCTTAGCGGGCTATAGCCCAGGGTGCCAAATTTTAGGAATGAGTTTTCAAGAAAATGAGGCTCTAGTTTGTATAGCTCAATGGCAGTAAGTAAAACAATTAATCCGCTTGTGCCTTAGGCCGGTATTACACTATAAAAGTTTGATAAAATCCCTTTTATAAAAGTTGAAAGATTTAACCAATAAGGTTATTGGTTACATTCTAGAAAATGCAACCGTTGACCTTATTGGCTGCATTTTTCAAGTTTTATAATAGGACTTTTATCAAACGTTTATTTTATAGTGCAATACCGGCCTTAGCGAAATGCTAAGTGAGTGAATGAGACCTAGGCAAAGATTGCACTATAAAAGTTTCGTAAAAACTCTTTGATAAAACTCGAAAAATTCAACCAATGTGTGAGATCACCGGTTGCATTTCATCGAATGTAACCGAAGCGCTTATTGGTTGAAATTTTCCAGTTTCGTAAAAGATCTTTTATCGAAATTTTGTAGTGTTATAACGGCCTTAGAGAGTTTGCAAGCATGTGAGTTATCGTCAGGAGGAAGGGGACCGGTTTAGCGAGTGACAAAAGTGGGGGGGGGATTAAGCACGTGAGTGACCAAGACGGTATACAAAAACGGAGCGACCAAAGCGTGACCTAGGCAGCAACGGACCAGGTCAGTGAGTGACTGGAAGAGTGAGGAATAAGGTCCGTGAGTGACTGAAAGAGTGAGGAATAAGGTCAGTGAGTGACCCAAAGAATGACATAGGGAGTGTGCAAGCTTGTGAATGACAGTTTGAAAGCATGTGAGTCACTTGAAGAGCAAGCAACCAAGTCAGTGGTGAACTGAATAGTGTCCGGGAGAAGAGGGGCGATCAACAAAAAAAACGGTGTACAAGCATGTTAATGACCAAAAGAGTGGCCTAGAGAGCGAGTGACCGAGAAAGAGTGACAGAGAGAGCCTACAAGCATGTGAGCGACCTAAACAGCAAAGGACCAGAAAGGACCGCAAAACTATGAATCAATCTCCGATTTTTGTTAATGATTCTTTCGCATGTTGATCGTGCTAATTATGCATTTTCTTTGATAACCAATCATTATTCTGTCCATTTAGGAACTCCGATATTCGCAGTGTCACTCATCGTCAGAGGTGTCATAATGGTGCGAAGGGCCAACGATGAAGGTTTTCTCGTGTGACGGCATCTTCAGAGAGGTGATTTGATTTCGTCACAAACTGAGATAAGTGTGCGTAACGGGTTACGTCAAATGTCCACTCGCGGTAATTATTGCGATCATGTTTTTTATATCATCATGTTTTCTCTCTCTCCCGAAATGCATTCCACTAGGGTTGTATCCACATCCTTTTGTTTTTGTCATAAATTGGTAAATGTTAATTTGTTGGTTGCACGTTGTTGTTAAGAGAAAATGACGGTTATTATTCTTTTAATAATAAAATTATTAATTTTAATAAAGGTTTTTGAAATCTTATTTCTCCAATGAGAAAACTTGAATTTAAGAAATTTTGTCTAATTTTACGAAATTTAATTTTTTTTTTTGGTCATTCACCCAATCACTTGGTCACTCACTCAGTCATACGGACATTCACTTGGTCACTTATTCGGCCACTCGAACGCTCACTTCGTCACTGTCACTTACTTGATCATTCGCTCGACACAATGGCGGGAAATGATGCATTACTGCAAATTGCAGTGGATTAAAATGTATTCCACGGAAAAAAAAAAGTTTACCAAGGCAAATATGGGAGATTAATATTCCCATATATAGTTGTAATTATCATAAAATAATTTATGAGTTGAAAAATAATTTCAATCTTTGACTTCAATAAGGAATAAAAATTCAAGTAGGCTTCGTGTGAAATACGGGAAAAACCGGGACACTTTTGCCAAAAAGTCGGGATGGCGGGAATACGGGACGTATGGTCACCCTATGAAGACAGAACTTGGCTTGGGATTGAATATTTCAGTTAGTTTTCAACAACCCGCCGCTGCTGCTGGCGGAGGAATGTACTCTGGTTCGGAGTTTGACGCATAAAGTGTCCGTTACGAAAATGACGCGTCACAAAATTTCAAAAGCTCCCTCGATATTCCGTCCGATCCAAGAAACGGAAAGTACTTTTCTACGTTAGTTTTTCACAAGGAATCTCGTGTGTAGTTATTGGGCGGTCGATAGTTACCACCTTATTTTTGAAATTCCAGATTTATTTGTTGCTGGTGGGGAAACAAGACCCGACCCGCGAGGGCAAAAGGCGGGAGGGACAGAGCCTGGGGTCGTGTCTGGTCTGTCGGTGGGGAAACAAACGATCTTTTCCACAAAAGAAAAGTTAATTTTAAATAATTTTTTTCGATTTTCGCGCCAATACGTGAATCATTTTCTCCACCCGCAGAAAAACCCGCGATTTTTTGGTTCTTTCACCCTCGGAAATTTCACCTGCGCCTGACCGTATATTGATACAGTAAATACGCGAGTGACCGTATGGATAACCAGGTACTTGAGCTTACGGTGTCTCGTACGGCCATTAAGTTGACCGGTCAAATGGTCACTAATACGGTCACTCGATCATTTATATGGTCATTCACTCAATCATACGGTTACTCACACTCACTTATGAAGTCGCACAACTACTTATATGGCCACTCACGTACGTTCATTCATCCAATCCCTTGGTCACTCGCACAATCACTCATACGGCTATTCATTTCATTCTCACAGTCACTTGGCCATTCACTCAACCATAGTCAGTCACTCATGCAGTTACTCAATTGGTCACTACTAACATCACTCACCCGATACGGTCACTCATATGATCATTCACTTCTTCACTCATACGTCCATTCACTTTACCATTCATACAGTCACTCATATGATCAGTCTCTTGACCATTCATTCATCACACTCACTCGTGCGGTCACTTATATGATCAGGGCATGCGAAATTTTCGAGGACGAACTCAAGGTTACTCATACGGTCATTCACCTAATAACTTGGTCACTCACACAATCATTCCCTCATGAGGTCAGGGTGAAATTTGATCATTAATATAGTCGTTCACTCAACCATACAGTCACTCACGCGGTTGTTCACTTGGTCACTGATAAGATCACTCACCCACTTATATAGCCAATAAAATACGTCCACTCATTTTACCAGTCATACGCTCACTCGTTTGATCATTATACGGTCATTCACTTGGTCACTCATTCGGTCACTCTCACAAAAGCCACCCTATCATTGATATGGTCATTCACTCAATCGATCACGCGTAAGATTACTCACATACGGTCATGCACCCAATCAACTCTCGGTCACTCATACGGCCATACTCTTGACCAGTCATATGGTCACTCACACAGTCATTCACTGGGTGAGTATACAGTCACTCACTTATTCATTTCGTCACCCATTAGATTATCCACTTGGTCATTGATCCACTAATACGGTCAGGGAAGGTGAAATTTCCGGATCCCGGAAAAAAACATCGATAATCGATGTGTTTTTGAAGAAAATTAATTTCCAATTTCTTTTTTTCCTTCTCAAATTTTGACGCCAAAATACATAAATCATTTTCTCCATCCGCAGAAGAAGGAAAAAAAATTGGCGATATTTTTTGGTGAAAACGGCGATCAATCATCGTCTTTTTTTTTGAACAAATCTGTTGTTGTTATTGTTTTGAATCGAGTGTCGAAAGTGCATAGAAAAAACGGGAAAAAAACGGGGACTTTCCCCCCCCCCCCGTCAATGAAAAACGAATAAAAACTGGAAAATTTTCTCCTTGAGAGATGATCCGAATTCCTCTCGAAGACAACCCCAATGTATAAAAAGTAAAAAATTGGCGTCAAAAAAAAATAATTCAGTTTTGAAGCCGCTGTCAAAAGTGAAAGCTCCAGACCAAGAAAATATCCTTTTTTCCTGGAAAAGTTGGGAAAATATATGTGTGTGTGTGATGGTAGATATTTTCCAGGATCCTTTTTTTCTCCTTGAAAGACGTGGCGTGAAAATTAAATATTGCCGGGAAAAATACACTCGAGAGTTTCAAATCTTTCGCACTCGAGGGCGTACGTTACGGTGAGTGTGATATACAGGGTGTTTCAAAAAAGAATCATAAATATTCAGCTTTTTATCCGTTTTGATCGAATAATGTATAGGTAGAAAGAGGGAAATCTCTCGAGTTTCTTACGCAGTTACCGACAGGTGGCGCTAACGTTGCTCTTCCTCCGGCCGGCACTTCCGTGTTTGCCATCCGTAACAACTGTTCATCGGGCTTTTCGAGCGACAATACCCCTGGTGTTGAAACTTCTTACCGCTCGGAGCATTACCCGATGGTATAAACAGTTCCGGGACACGGGTTGTCTGTATAGAGGGAAATCCCCCCCTGGCCGTCCACTCATGTCAGTCGGAAATGTGGAGCACATCCGACTGAGTGAGCACGTGGTCCACAGAAATCCACTCGCAGTGGATGCAAACATGCTCGCAAAAGTTTGAGAGCAATTTGACTACCGTATAGACCGGTGATTCCCAACGTGGGCGTTAACGTCCCCTTGGGGGCGATGGAAATTTCCAGAGGGCGGTAGAAACTACGGGTACAACATAGGATCCTATGGGTTAGATTGCGTTGGGTGTGGGGGGCGATGGCAGAAAAAAATATTTCTGAAGAAAGGGGCGATGTGGGACGTAAAAGGTTGGGAAACTATACTATAGACCAGTGTTTCCCAAAGTGGGCAATGGAATGGTTCGGGGGGGGGGGCGATAGAAGCTACAGACTTAACATAGGATCCTATGGGTTCACTTGAGTTGGGGGGCGATGAGAGGGCTCCCAAGGGGGAATTAACGCCAATGTTGTTTACCACTGGTATAGACATACACCGTGCATCCCAAGGTGGACATATTGAGCACCGCTCAAGTGTGTGTTCAATATTTTTCGTAATACAGTCGAATCCCGTTTTAACGAATACCGTTATAGCGAAAATCTCGTTTTAACGAACACTTTCCTAATCCCCCCAAATAAGTTTACATAGGAACAATGCTAGGTAATCTGGAATTTCGTTTTAACGAAGTGATTCCTCCGGTCTATTGGCGTTCGTTATAACGGGATTCGACTGTATACGCATTTCAAATCGGTTGATACTTTTTGAAACACCCTGTATATTATGCATAATCGCCAATCGTCTCGGTGAGTTTGTCAGATTTCTCACTTCTACCTGTGGTTGTGCATTAGGGCCTCCACCCTTATGCAGTATACAAGCTCAACACATGGGCCGCGACTTATTTCCAAGTCACTCAAGTGAGACGCGGCACATTTCCAGATCACTCAAGTGAGACGCGGCACATTTCCAGATCACTCAAGTGAGACGCGGCACATTTCCAGATCACTCAACTGGCCCGTAGCACATTTACAGATCCCTTGATGCGGTGCAGTTACACATCACTCAAGTCAAGAGTGCTCAACATTTTGAAGAGTGCGAGCCACTTCATTGGTTTGAAAACGTGTCGCGGGCCTCTTGAATCACATGGGAATGTGGCCACCAATGTCGTCTTGACGCATGGCCCCACCCGGGGGCCTCAGGAGAATGAGAATTAGTTGCAATTTTGGAGAATTTTCCTGGTAGGGCCTCAGAAAAATCACTTGGTCCAGGCCCAGGGGCCCATGATGCTCTTAAGACGGCCCTGGTGGTCACTTAAGTGACCTATAAATGTGCTGCGGGTCACTTGCGCGGTCGCATTTGTAGTTGACTTATTGTTTCAATTAGTATGCCACGGGTCACTCAAGTGATCACGAACCGTGCCGTGGGCCACTTGAGTAATATTCGAACTTTGTGGTGTTTATTTTGAGATCGCGGCCCACATTCGTCCCGCGGGTCGTGGGTTGAGTATGTATGATGTAACGGGAGAAATCCAATCTCTCAGTACCCGTTAAAAACGATACGACGATCCTATAAACGCCATTTTATTACATCGTAATTAATTCTTTCCTCGTAAAAATAAAACTTCCAAAGCAAATATTTTCATCGTAAATCCACGAGAAAAAACGTACGAATATCATTTTTTCCCTCGAAAGAAATAATATTTTTCCCCATTTTCTTTTTTATCGCAGTTCATATTTCATTTTGTCTCGAAGGAGGTAATTGCGATTCGAATGAAAAAAAAATCGTTTCCTTTTAAATAAAATCGTAAAGATACGATCGATTTCGTTTCTCTTTTTCTTTTCATCCGATTTTTTCCATTTTTGTTTTACGAGTTTTTTACATTGCGATTGAAATATTATTTCCAAAACGATTTGAATCTTTTTTTTTCAATTTCGAATCAAGGTTTCATTTTATCTAATCAATTGAACTTAATTGGCTTCAATTAATTAAAAGATTAAAGTTGACTCTTGGCGAGATGTTGGCGGTGAATTGATATTTTTGGCGGGGAAACATTCGGTTTGATGATCGATTTCTTGTCGGAAATGGGATTTTGGGGAGAATATTCTCAACGTGTTAGAAATAGGGAGAGACTTCTTTTTATATGTGCGTCACGATCCCGGTCTATCGCCATTGGTATATTCAACCGTGCGTGTAACATTCAGTATATGATGCCAAGGCTCTCAGTGTATGTCTGGTGCGAAACCGCGCATGCGCGATGTTACAAACGACCGTTTCCGAAAGTTATCATTCGTCAAGGTGTAACCAAGCTTAAAAATATGGCTCAATTTGCCCGATATCCACTCGCGCCAACCAACCAAGCAAAGCAAGCTGTGAAATATTCTAGAAGATTCCTTTTTGAAAGTAAGTTCCGTAATTACTGGCGAAACTGATTTCTCTGGCGGTAATTAGTCGAATTCCCCTGCGGGAATCGAACCATTTTAGGGGGGGGGGGGGGGCCCGCGATGACAGATTCTTCAACTGATTCCTGGGGAACGTCATCAAGACCAAGCACTTCAGCCGCAAAGCGTTACGGCTCCCGAGAGTCCAATTCCGTTCCGGAAGAGAGAGAACTTCTTCCTAGTTCGAATGCGTTGCCAAACGCCGGGAAACGAAACGCTTTTTATCGACGGAGAAGTTTCTGGAAAAATATCGTCGCCGGGGTTTCCTAATTCCGACATTAAAAGTCCATTTTCGGGGGTTAAAAGTCGTTAAAAACGTCGTCTTTTCCGATATTTAGAGCATTTTTTTCTTTTTGGTTTATCTTCCGCGAGTTTTTAGTAGCATCGACTAGAATTGATCGGTCCAGTCGATGCATCGGTGTTAATTGATTTCACGTGTGTCGTGCATGGGCGGAGATGCGCGGAGGGGGGGGGGCATTGCCCCCTCAGCGTCAAAGGTGAAGTCGACTGATCTATGGTATATATCTATTCATATATCTGCATATATGAATTGACATCATCATCGTGCCCCCCCCCCCAGACTTCCAAGTCCATCGCCGCCTATGGTGTCGTGTACAGTCCTGGTGTGTGAAGGCTTTGGTTGCAACAGGCCTCAACCCATTTTTTAACGAATGCATGGGAAAGTTTCATCACCCTGGGGCTGTTTTCAATCACGAAAGTTTTAGGCCCTACATTATGCCAGTCGATTCTTCGAAGTTGTTGAAGTTCAATTGTATCTTCAAGTATGCTCATTTCATACCGTGCACCGCCCAGGCTCTTGGCCATTGTCAATTTTAGCCATTGCACCGGATGAGGGGGCTGGGCAGTGTCGGGTGATTTATTGTGCATAGAAAATACATGATCAGATTTAAATATATATTTCTACTATACAATTTATGAGTTCTTCGGTGAGCTCTTATGTCTTTGTAGCTCTATTGAGCTTGAGCCCTTTGTTGTTCTCTGCGGCCAAGCGCCAGGTCCTGAACCACATCTTCTCTTGTTGGCTTGTTGGCTCGGGTGAGCCTCCACCGTGGCCAAGCCAGGTCCTGTACCACATCTTCCCTCGTTGACTTGTTGGGTCGGGTGAGCTTCCGCCGTGGCCAGGTCACCCTGACAGTGCGCTGGTGGCACTGTTTGCGAGCGAGGAGCAGGATGAATCCCAAACCTAATTAATGAAGTCTCGGAGAAATTAGACTGACTGTATTGAACTGCCCGAACGCAATGGGGTGCTCTGCCCTTCTGCCATACAATCCTTGATCAATCAAATTTCTGATTGCGCCTTTTGCGATACGATTTTATACAACTTTCTATGATTATTTTATTATCCGTGCCCGTTGCACTTTACTTTAACTTGATTAATTTGATTCTTCGATTTACATAATTTTTGATTTCCTTGCACTATATGTAATCTTTGACGTATCAATAAATTTTGGTTTTACTGGAGATGCCCTGTCCCCCCCCCCCCCGGGGGGGGGGGGTGGCCGAAGTACCTACGTTGCTTCTTGCGACAGAGCCTGGGTGTCTCGCGGTTTCTCTAGGTCAGGTCCTGGACCACGCGTCTTCCCTCCTTGGCTTGTTGGCTCCGGTGAGCCCTCCGCCGTGACCAGGGCAGGTCCTGGACCACGACTTCCCTCGTTGGCTTCTTCAAGTATGCTGCGAAATTTAAAAAAAAATGGTTGAAAAACACTGCTCTAGCAATTTGGTATTTAAGTATGCATCGCCTTCATTTGGCTTTCAAACAGGGGGTTCCCACTGTATTTGTCACCGATTCCAACGGTTACGCATATAAACGGGCTCGATTCTGCCTTTGCGAATTCAATGCTCGTTAAATTTCAATAAATACGGAATTTACCAAAATTTCTATCCCCTAAAAATGTGAATTTTTCCCATTGAAAAAGAAAATCCGGTAAAGAAAGGAGATGGGGACCAGCCTGACTGTAACGCCTCTTCCGTTCGTCATCAAGAACACCATTGATCCAACGGAACTCGCACGTTTCGCGGTTCTGAAGGCAAACCGGTAGGGCAAAAAGAGGAGCTCTTCCATGTCGCTATAAATGGAATACACGATCGCATCTGGGTCGAATGGGTTATAAAGGAAGTCGACTCAAGCCTTATATCCTTCACTTCAGGCCGTCACACGAACGGAACTTGCGCGCAAAGACTTCGGATCTCATGCCACTGAATCATCACCCCATGCAATTCAAGTGGACAATAAGAAATCTCGCGCGCGAATCTGGTCGAGAGCCACACTCTCGATCAGAAGGGTTGCCGACTGGTCAAATTTTAGCCTGCCAATCGGTGCTATTTATATGAGGTCAACAATGTATTATTCATCAATCATCCGTTTCGATTGTTGCCGAGTGAACAACAGTTCGATTCTAACAGTCGAACTTCTAAGGTCTTTAACGTTCCAATTACTGCCATAGAAAGATTAGTTTGATCCCAGCACGATGCTTGTATTATACGTTTTTCTCGATGTAATATGATTATTTGAATGGGGAGGGGGGGGGGTTTCAGAATCCCCCCCCAGCCCCTTTAACAGGCAATTCCCGATAATGGATACTTCTCTGATCCGTATCCCGTGGAATAGGACTTCAATATATTTCGCTCCCCGTTAGCGGACGGTAAAAGCAGGCAAACTTGCAAAAAATTTGCAAAAATTTTTTTGCAAGTTCTAACTTGTTTATCTTTAGAATTTATTGCACATTCAACTAATATAGTGTTTGTTCCCAAGCTGATGTTGTAAAATATGATGAATCGGCAATGACTTACTAAATTAACTGAAAATGACTGTGGACCAGGATAATGAATTCAAATGGTAATGTTGGTTGATACGTATCAACAAACAACAAAACCAACACATTACCATTCGAATTCATTATCCTGGACCATAGTCATTTTAGGTTAATTAAGTAATTATTGTATTAAGTATTAAGTATTAATTAAGTATTATTATTGTAATTACCGATTCATCATTTTTTCCAACACCAGCTTGGGATCAAACACAATAATAGTTGAATATACAATAAATTCTCAATTTATGACCAAAGATAAAGCAATTAGAACTTGCAGAAAAAATTTAGAGTTTGCCTGCTTTTACCGTCCGCTAACATTAAAGCCCTATTCCATGGGACTGGGAATTGCAAAAAGTGTCCGTTATCGGAGGTTTCACTGCGGAGGTCTTCACTGAGAGAGATAGACGACTTTCTCTCTCAGCCCAAGATATCCAGGAAACAGATATTTTCTGGATATTATGATGAGGCAGGAATCTCCAACGCGGTGCTCGCGTCCGATTTCGTGCTCGTGAGCACTTGATCGACGCTCCAGTTAAACACTTCGAATAAATTGTATTCAAAGAATAAAATCATCCTAAAATCGTGTGCATTCATATGTCAAACTTGCCGCAAGGTTGCTCTTCTTTTGGTGATTGATGGGTATAGACCAGAGGTCTTCAACCTTTTCCTAGTCGCGGGCACTGCCTGTACCCATAGGCGGTGATAGACTTGGAAGTCTGGGGGGCACGGTCATTATTGTTGGGGGGGGGGCTTGATGATGATGATGTCAATTCATATATGCATATACACATTAGATCAGTCGACTTCACCTTTGACGCTGGGGGGGGGGGATGCCCCCACGCCGGCTCCCCCCTCCTTATCTCCGCCCATTAATACCCGGTACCCGTCAATCTTCACATGATATGCAGATAGGGTCCATGGATATTCGCAAGAAGCTTGTTAAGAATAGAGCAACCGCGATGCGATTGTTGAAGACAGTTGTTGAGGTTTTCGGCCTGTTCATCGTGACGATGGGAATTTCGCCACTGGCCAATCAGCGCCCAGGCGCTGGGGCCTGAAAAAATGGCGGAGTTCATTTAAAGGAAATGTGTGGACGTGGTTGCGAAGAAATGATAAATACATAATGCTTTTTGAGCCAATGTGTTGCAGTAGAAAAAAAACCGAAACATATTCGTACTTAATTATCCGATATGATTCGAATCAAAGATTCACGAGGATGGAGGTCCCCACAATGAATGAATGAACGCCAGGGTCTCTGCCACCGGACTTATCCCGTTGCCGAAATCTCTTCCAGCCCAGCTTCGTGGCAGAGTCTGGAACAAAGTGAGTGTGTGTACACCTAACAGTCTGAGTGTGTAGCTAGTGTTGTGTATGATATTTCAGTGTTGCCATCTATGAATGGAGCCCCCACAAAGAGTGGCTATGCTATATATGTTAAGGCGAAAGTGCTTAAGAGCTGTTGTCATGAATAATCATCGGCTATTTCGGTGAGTTTGATAAATTTTGCTTCCATACCGCGAATCTATCACACTTGCAGGTCATTATGCATAATCGTCAATCTATAGTTAGGCTTAAGCTAGGGTGCAAAGGGTTCGGCCCATCCGAGTGGCAGCGTAGACTTTAGTTAAGACCCCAAAATTTATAACAAAGTGAAAATTCACATGACATCACGCTTTTGAGTCATACCTCGACAACGGAAACGTTGAGAAAACAGACAAGACCTCAGACCAATCGTGGCCCTCGTTCTGTCCCGCTACGGGATATAAGCTGGTTAGTCTCAGGACACGTGGGCCACGGTGTAAACTGGGCCTTTGACCGTGAAACTAGAATGTAAGCTATGTCGAGGCGGCTCGCGACAAAACATTTCGGCTTTTGAAGAAAACTCTCAGCGTTCACGCGGCTTTCTCAAAACCTTATTCAGCTTTCATTCCCTCGACGATATAAATATTCGGTATTTGTGTGTATGGCATTCGAAGAAGATATTCAGCTCTTCTACAGTCCCTGAGGCACAGCCCTTAGAAGAAGTTGATGATTCAGTGATGAGGCTTCTTAATGGGGATGACAATGTTTGATGATTCAGTGATGGTGGCTTTTTAAAGGAGATGACAATGATGTGTATGTTGATTCATCGATGATGGCTGTTTTTAAGGGGTATGACAATGACATTGGATGATTCAGCGATGCTAGCCATTTACATGAAGATGACATTAACGTTTTATGGTTCAGCAATGATGGCTGTTTTTATGGAGATGGCAATGATGCTTGATGATCCAACGATGATGGTGGCTGTTTTTACGGGTATGATAATGATATTGAGATGATAGCTGTTTTTATTGAGATGACAGTGACGTTTGATGATTCTGTGATGATGGCTTCTTAAAGGAGATGACAGTGACGTTTGATGATTCTGTGATGATGGCTTCCTAAAGGAGATGACAGTGACGTTTGATGATTCTGTGATGATGGCTTCCTAAAGGAGATGACAGTGACGTTTGATGATTCTGTGATGATGGCTTCCTAAAGGAGATGACAGTGACGTTTGATGATTCAATGATGATGGCTTCTTAAAGGAGATGACAAATGGCAGCAACGATGGCATTCGGAAACACGGCGACGACGACGCTAGCGATAGAAGTCTCTCATCAACAAAAAAGAGAACCTTTGCTCCACGTGGCGTTCAATATTTCCGCAAACAATTTTCATGTTGTACGGGGGGAAGCCATTTTGTTTCTTTCCAATACCGTTTTGGATGAGGGGTGGTTTCGTTGTTATTATTTTTGGCCGTTACAATGCTCGCCATTTTTTTTCCGTTTTATGGCTTCCGCGAGATTAAAGAAGAAGTAAGAAATTGCTTTTTGTTCTCTTTCTTCCCGAAATGAATCGCGAGAACATCAAAAGGAAGACTGTCGTCTGCTTTCTTAACATTTGGGTGCCCCGTACTTTTTATCGACAAACGGAAAGAAATTCTTGTCCGCAGAGAACGGCGATGAGGTTTCGGCGGCGGCCATTCTTTTGCTTTTATGACCTTTGTATCAGTTGATTTCTTTATATTTTGTTTTCACGCAGTTGCCATCTTGGTTTATGGCACCCTCGAGGAAAAGGAAGCCAAGCGCTGCATCATTTCGATGATACCAAGGCAAGTGTCTCTCGGGATTTCGGAAACTCGCCCTCGATCGAAACGATTTGATGTATTTTTAAGGCGCAAAAAAAAGTTTGCAGTTCGTTGGCCAATGTTCGAAGCGTTCCACTTCGCATATCAAGGGTGCTCGATCTTTTGGAGAGTGGGGGCCTCTTTTGTTTCTGAAATGTGCCTCGGGCCACTTGAATCATCTGGAAATGTGCAGTGAGTCTCTCAGGGGTGAACCGAAAGTGTGCTGTGGAGTGATCTGGAAATGTGCCACGGGAAATTTAAGTGATGTGGAAATGCACTTCGAGTCTGTTAAATGATCTGGGAATGTTCCGAGAGCCACTTGAGGGATCTACAGTATAAAAATGATGCGGTCCGCTTAAGTGCACTGTAAATGTGCCTCGGGCTGCTTATGTGATTCGTAAGTGTGTCGCGAGTCGCTCAACTGATTCGTAAGTGTGTCGCGAGTCGCTCAACTGATTCGTAAGTGTGCCTCACACCACTTGAGTAAACTGGAAATGTGCTTCACGCCACTTGAGCTATTTGGAAATGTGCCTCACGCCACTTGAGCTATTTGGAAATGTGCCGCGAGTCCCTGAGGTGCACTGGAAATGTGCTGCGGACCACTTGAGTGATCCGAAAATGTGCCACGGGAAATTTAAATGATGTGGAAACGCACTCTCTTAAATAATATGGAAATCTGCCAACAGTCTTCTCTAAAAATTACGAGGGCCGCTTAAGTGAACTGTAAATGCTTTTCTCCGGCCGCTTAAGTGTAACTCGAGCCGCTCAAGTAATCTGGAAATGTGCCACGTGCCACTCAAGTGAGCTGGAGGTGTGCCGACAGTCACTCGAATGATTTCGAAATGCGCTTGGTGAGTGCAAGCGATCTGGATATGTGTTGTTGGCACTTTTAATGATCTGGAAATGTAGCGAGCCACTGAAGTGACTTAATAACCTTTCATGGTCCACTTGAGGGGTTTGGTTATTTGTCGCGGGCCACATCAGGTGACTCCTATGATCACATTATGGCCCACGGGCCATGGGTTGACCAAGTATGGGCTAAATCATTTGGCCGTTGTTCGAAATATATGCACAGGTGGATTTGATTCCTCTCTCTTTAGGTAACTCAAACACTTACACACTTTCCAGATCGCTATTTGTGCACTCATTTGTTTGCACATACATACCATAGCACACTGGCCTAGTCTGTCAATCTCAAGGTCAGGTCACTCTTTTGGTCCTTATCTGCTTGCCCACTCTCTAAGTCACTCTTTTGATCACTCACATGCACTCTCCAGGTCACTCTTTTGATCACTCACATGCACTCTCCAGGTCACTCTTGATCACTCACATGCTTGTGCACTCTCCAGGTCACTCGATTTCTAGGCAGAAGCGGATTTGTGTGGTTTTTTGCCATTCCCTTCTCCCATTCTTCTATAATTTTCTTGACTTCTCATTTCTTAAACTCGCCGTTCCCTTGAAATCACCGTCCTGGGCTATATGAGAAGAGAAATGACTTCGGGCTTTGGCCATGAGAGATATATAGCGATGCCATTACAATCTCGGATGAGAGCTTCCGCGTGTTTTTGAAGGTTGCGACTGGGAATGGCATCACGTTCGAAACGTATCCCTTTGCGTTTCCAGATTGCTTCAAGCTCCATTCGCCACCTTTTACGATGCTGCTGCTGATGATGATGGCGACAGCAATGTCGTCTAGGAAGGTTCCCGTGGAGCGTTGAAACTACGACGAGATGGAAATTACGGTTTCGTGCATTCGAGAGATTCAGTATGTGTGGAACGTACGCGCTAAACTCGCCACACGCGCCTTATTCGGTTAGTTCGAGGCGAAAAAACAGTTCAAGAATTGGCGGTCCATTGGCGAGAAAAAAGTTTCAAGATTTTTGCCCGTGGCATTAAAATGCTGTAGGTGCGCAAACAACGATTTGTGCTGAAAATAGAACAGCGAGATTTCTGTTCTTGCCGGTTATATAATCGAAAATTGAGGATGAAAATTCAGGGGCGAAAAAGTCAGGGGTGAAATGTCCGGGGTGAAAATTGAGGGGTTAAATATCAGGGGCAAAAAAGTCACGGGGGAAATGTCCGTAGTGAAA
Source organism: Pholcus phalangioides (assembly GCF_987345545.1). Taxonomy (NCBI): domain Eukaryota; kingdom Metazoa; phylum Arthropoda; class Arachnida; order Araneae; family Pholcidae; genus Pholcus; species Pholcus phalangioides. The sequence continues at coordinate 12,679,363 of NW_028301613.1, forward strand.
ATTGAGGGGTTAAATATCAGGGGAAAAAAGTCGGGGTGAAATGACCGGGGTGAAAATTGAGGGGTTAAATATCAGGGGTGAAATGTCCGGGGTGAAAATTGAGGGGTTAAATATCAGGGGCAAAAAGTCAGGGGTGAAATTTCCGTAGTGAAAATTGAGGGGTTAAATATCAGGGCCAAAAAGTCAGGGGTGAAATTTCCGTAGTGAAAATTGAGGGGTTAAATATCAGGGCCAAAAAGTCAGGGGTGAAATTTCCGTAGTGAAAATTGAGGGGTTAAATATCAGGGCCAAAAAGTCGGGGTGAAATGTCCGGGGTGAAAATTGAGGGGTTAAATATCAGGGGCAAAAAGTCGGGGTGAAATGTCCGGGGTGAAAATTGAGGGGTTAAATATCAGGGGTGAAGTGTCCGGGTTGAAAATTGAGGGGTTAAATATCAGAGCCAAAAAGTCGGGGTGAAATGTCCGGGGTGAAAATTGAGGGGTTAAATATCAGGGCCAAAAAGTCGGGGTGAAATGTCCGGGGTGAAAATTGAGGGGTTAAATATCAGAGCCAAAAAGTCGGGGTGAAATGTCCGGGGTGAAAATTGAAGGGTTAAATATCAGAGCCAAAAAGTCGGGGTGAAATGTCCGGGGTGAAAATTGAGTATCATGGAATCAAAATGTCAGGGGTGAATATTGAGGGAGTGAAATGGCAGAGAAGCATAAAATCAGGGGTGTAATGTCGGGGTAAAAACTCAGGAGTGAAATGTCAAGGATGAAAAATCAGGGAGTGAACGGTCCTGGGCGAAAAGTCGGGGCGAAAATTGAAGGGTGAAATGTCAGAGAAGCAAAAAAGGTGAAGGGTGAAATGTGCTTGACGAAAAGTCGGGAGTAAATGCCCCGGGCTGAAATTTAGTGGTGAAATGTCAGGGTGAAAATTGAGGGGTGAAATGCCAGGTACAAAATGTCGGGGACGCAAAAAGTCGGGTGAAATGTCCTGTCCAGGGCGAAAATTTGGGCATGAAATCTTAGGGTGAAAATTGAGGAGTGAAATGTCAGGGGGCGAAACACAGCCGGTGGCGAAATGTCGGGGGCCAAGTTTCCGTAATAAACCGTTCGTATTTAATGGGTTTCTTCCTCCAAGGAAAGAGATCAGTTCGTAAAAATAAATCGAACATCCATCTTGGAAAGTGAAGCAATCTCGGGCGGGCATTTTTTTTTTCCTTTTTCCCTGTTTATCTCACTTCCGATCCCATTCCAGTATTGTATTATTTTTCCCGTTTTGAGGGGATTATATTTCTTTCCCCCCTCCCGGGGGGGAACCCATCCATTGACAACCCCCCCCCCCTCTTTATTTTTTCACAGTTTTTTTTTTCATTTGTTTATTTGCAGACATGATCTGGAGTTGATTCAAAGAATGAATAGAAACCGGGAAAAGAAAACCGGTTTCATCTCAACGCTTCTCCGGAAAATAGAGATAACAAATATATTATATGAAAAGAACGCTTTTTTATCTCTCGCTCGTCCCGTTAAGACTTTGACATCCGGAAACCAAAGTTTCTGGAAGTCCTTGATATGAGGGTCCACCCGCCTCCTTCACTATGTATCGGATCGCAGGGCCGTCTTAAGAGTGTCATGGGCCCCCGGGCCAAATGGTTCTTTTGAGGCCCTACATTGCAAATTCTAGAAAATTTCAAACGGATCTCGTTTTTGTGGGGCCCCTTCTTCTTCTGAGGGCCCCGGACCGTGCCCGGGTGGGCCCATGCGTTAAGACGGCACTGTCGGGCCGTGCCCCCTAGATAGGGCCCGTTCCTTTTAGAGGTCTTTGAAATCAATTTGTTTCTTGTAGTATATCCTCATTTTAATTCTCTCACTAGCACTTCATTTACCACCCACCGGCGAATTTTCGCTGCCTTTTTTTTTTTTTTGCAGTAATTGGTGCCTTTTCTTACTTTTGGCGTCGTTTTTGGCGACAAACTAGCAATTTTTCGTATTTGGGATCTTTCAGAAAATGGCTGGTTCGAGATTACTTGATCATCCACAAGATGGCAGCACCACGGATCACATCATATGTACGCTGAAAGTTCAATTGATGTGGAGATTTCACACTCGTGACAAGTTGCATATAGTTCTGTCATTTTGTACCAGCGATGGTAACTCGTGGTAACACGAATATTTCCCATATTCGTGGGAAAAATTGGCCAAAATTGGTCCACGTGGGAAATTTTTTGGCGTTTGTGGGAAATTTTGGGAATTTTTGTTGAAAAAATATATAAATGCAAAACAAAAATGCTTTTCTAGGGTAAAATAATTGACTAAATATTTCCACCGATAGATGGCAACACAAATTTCGGAATGTGTGGGAAAAATTTAGTCAAAAGGGAAATTTTTTTTTGCTTGGCGAGGTTACCATCACTGTTTTGTAGTGACTGGCAGTATCGTCTTAACGCAAGAGGCCTACCTCAAGCACTAGTAGGTCTCAGAAAAATCACTTTCCCGGGGGAGGGGCTTCTTTACCTTGCTCTGCATTACCATCTGACAGCAAGGCCACACCACCATTCAAGGGCAGTTCAGCCAAGTAAGAATGATAGAGTGTGTACCGTTCGGCTTCTGGGTATATTTTCCCACGTTTACGTAGACCGCACCAGCCCCGTGTTCCTTACTTTCAAACAATTTTTTACCCTGCAGGTTATTTTTGAAGAGACGTCCCGTTTTTAAAAATGAAGCCGTTTCCCATTTTTAAAAAGCAGCAAAGCTTCATTTCCCGCGATCGGCAATTTTTTTTTAGTAATTTTAACAATAATTAGCAACTTCGCTCTCTTTTGGCATCATTTTTAGTTATAATTGGCAATTTCCTGTGTTTGGATCCTTTTAACTTGTTCGCGTGGAACAGGTCATGGCCAGCCTATTCATGTTAAACATATTTTTCTTTTTGCAGAAGTGCTTAATTTCTTGTCATTGGGGGATTTTTTGATGTTTTTAGCGATTTCCCGTATATTTTTGTATAATTAGGATTCTCATCCGCTGTATTTGTAGCGAAAAATATGGTCAGCCCAGGCATTACCAACTGAATGTCGGTGTCACTTCACGGTCACCTTTCGCTGCCCGGACCTAAACTTAGATGAGCAAATAAAATTTCGGTCGATTCCCTATTGTCAGTGGATAGTGTACTTATATACTCACTGATCGGCGTATAGTCACATTATAAAAATTGGATATGCGTTTCATTGGAATGAACACATGACCCGTATTTTACGGGACTTCCACTCTTACTTGGCCGTCCTGACTTTTTTTTCAAAATTAAAATATTCCGTGTGTCTATTTTCCGAACTCTAATAATTTTCACTGGAATTATGAACATGGTAATTTTTGCATGATTTGAAAACTACAGACAAGAACATTTAGCAAGAATTGGCAATGTCCCGTTTTTTTGTGGATGGAATATGGTCATGATTTTCCCCATAGTTTGGTACACAGATAGGAGGTATCTTCCGGATTCAAAAACAACGTACCGTTCGTACGAGATTGCCCCGCATTCCAAAGCTTCACAAAATATTTTCATCCGGGACATCCGTTCATTTCTAACATTTAGCGAAAGACCTCGCCAATTGTGGTTACAAATGCCGACATCAATAATTCCGGTGGTGCCATACGTTTGGGGTAGTGTCAAGCAACATGATATACAACTATTCCGATCCATATACGTGGTTGACAATGCCAGCATGTGCTGCCATCTACCTTTCAAGTAAATATATGCAAGAAAACCATGTTCCGTATTTAAACTTTTGTTATCTAGCGAAGCCAAAATAATTTCCTTTTTTTTTAAAAAAAAAAATCACACATCGCCAGTCTAGTATAACATTAGCCTGCCTGGCCTTCTGTAAGCCGTTGTAATAGCCCTAAGGGCAGATAATATCTCGGCACAAAATTCTTGCATTCCGCCAGTCTCTATAGCTTACGGGCCTTTCGTAACGCGTTGTAATAGCCCTGAGGACAGATATCGTCAAAACTTTTCGCATTCCGACCCAGTCTCTAACTTATACCCTGTAAAACAGATGGCAGCACCTACATCACACCGAAATTCTTACCAGCGCGAGTTAGCACCTCCCTCCTAGAGCTAGCACATCCGCACGGGTTGCCATAAACGACATTCAGACTTCCTAGCAAGTTTGCCACATTTTGAAACACAGCATCCTATTTCGTTTCTTCTTATTTTGGCGTCGAATCTTCCTGTGATTGGCTGACAAATACATCATAAGGATTGCATGTGGGGCATAGAAATCGCCAATTCTAAGCCCGCTCATTTCTCTTCCGATAAAAACGGTATTACCTTTTTTACCACGGAAAAACCGTTCCCTGGTATTAATAGATAGTATTCTTAAAACCGATGGTTAGGGAGCTATCTTTCTCATTTTATCCTGAAGCAGGCCAATAGCATCTGTGCTGCTTGTCGTCTTCTATTCTGGGAATTTTGACGGCGATCGGTCAACGTGTGGTGGTAAAAGAACACAAGATCTCATTTCAATGAAGAAATTTGTGTTTCAAAAAGAGTGCAAAATAATATTTCGGAAAAGAGGGGGAGGGGGGTGTGTGGACAAAGTGGCGAATTTTCAGAAACAATAGGACGCCGCTTGAAGTGACATCAAAAAGGAGGACGTCTGGTAACACCCATGTCGCCTTGCTCTATCGTTACGGAATTGCCACGTTTTTATTTAAAAAAATACCGACCACTTGGCTCGGTAACTCCTCCTCCTTAACTTTTCTTGCGGGAGGGGTCAACCTGATTCGCCAAGTTGCATGAAACGAACAAATCAGTAAACGGAGGTGGGGGGGACCTTTTTATCACGTGATACATTGGCGGGGACTTGGCCATCCCTTCACCCCCCCCCCCCCCACTGTTTTTTACGGGGATAAAACCCCCTTAGGAAGAAATAATAAATTATATTTCTTCTCAATGATAAAATCCCATCGAGCTTATATTACTGGAGGGAGCAGCATCCAGCCGCCACGACGGCAGCAACATCAAATGCAAGGACACCACGTGACTAGGTGAAAAAGTTCGTTTGCCCATAGAAATGTACAGTTCGGTCTCTAAATATTGCGTTTTAAAGATTAAAGAAAAAGGATAGAGAACTCATCTGAAGATGAAAAAAAGATTAAATTACTTATTTCATTAATACCGGAATTATTTCTTTCATCAATTCTTGAATTTTCCTTCATTAATTCTGGATTTGTTTCTTTCATTAATTCTGGAATTATCTTTAATTACTCTCATGAAAGGGACAAAATCTAAATTAAAAAGAAACATAGAAATATGAATCGATTTGCCTGTTTTTGCTTCAGAAAATGCTTGAATAAAGCTGCGGAATGTAATTTATGTGGGCCCATAATTAATTTCAAAACATCCTAAACTATATGGATTGATGCAATTGGATAATAGTATAAGACCATACGGAGACGTTCATTTTCATGCTTGAGAACACATAAATAAAAATTTGAAATCAATGTTATTGCATGGATATCCACCTCAAAAGTGGGTCTGGCTCATTATTTTATATTCAATTTTCTGGGCTTCGTATCTCTAAGCGAACTCAATATTTCGAAAACCAAAGATTCAATTCAATTTTTAAAATTACTGATGTGGCGGAAAACTCCACTAAATTTCCGCATTTCTATGCTAAAATCGGCAATTTTAACATTGATCTCTATGGGGGAATCGTGTTTGCACCTAGTCACGTGATCTTTCGACGGGGATGTTGGGGACACGGTTCTCAGCACTGCCAAGGCGCGCGGAGACCGCTCCCGTCATACTCCCTCCAGTAATATAAGCTCGATGGAAAAAAACGGAACAAACTTATATTTGGGGGGGGGGGGAGAACAACAATGCCACAATTGCGCCAATCTCTACCCACGAAAGGAAGGGATCAAAAATGGTGAGGGGGAAAAAGTGAACGTGGCACATCAAGAGAAGAATGGCACGATCTTCCAGATAACCTGTGAGAATTGGAAATTCTGTGCAATTTAGGGTGGTTGTCGTGCACATGGGCGAGAACGCACTGACATTTTTTTTTTCACGGGGGAAAAAAACCGTAAATGGGAGAACACCAAAACGCGCCAAGTTCGATTCACGAAATCACTAAACGGAGAGGGAGAAAAAAGTGAATATTGCATACTTATTAAAGGATACATATAACACCTCTATACTTTAACGTTACACTCCACCATGGATGGGGACACTTTGACTACACCCTTCTATTCTTTTTCCTTCTTCCATGGAAAAAGACAACAAACGCGCCAAGTTTCACTCGCGAAATGAACGAGGGGAAAAAAAATCGGTTGGTGCACATCACGTGACACGTGGGCGTAGCCAAGCACCTTCTCGTGGTAAATGGCAAGCATCGGTACGCAAACAGCTCTTCAAACAAACACGGAAATAAACTAGTCAAACTACAGAAAAGTAATAATTTCTCCTTTAATTATCATCAATATTTAATCGATTATTACAACAGGATAATAAATGTATGTACATCATATATATATGCTCGATTAATCGATTTAATTATCCAACACGAAATCTGGAATTTTAAAAGGATTCACTATAATAGTTGGCAGCGATAGAGCTATATGTTAATAATCGATAACTCGTAATAATTACAAGTAACATAATCGGGAAACGAATAACATGTTGTCATCGATGTATAAGGCACGTGGTCGTTTGATCCTAAATTGTTGAATTTTAAAATGGCGTCCACCGCGAGAAAGAACTTGGGCACGCCCATCCAATCACTCGAGGCGGAAGAAATTGTACGGGTTTTTATCGCCAAGTTTTTGTTTTTCTGAGCCAAATGACTGACTTCACGCCAATAATTGAAAAGGAAAAGTACTGAACTGGTTTTGTGGAAGTGGGCGAGGCCAAGTGTCTTCTCGTGGTGGATGGAGAATCCGGATTGGTTTCCGAATCGATATTGAGCAAAAGAAAACATGTATCGCGTTAAGTAACATGCACGGAAACGGAACAGGTCGATTTACATGTTCAAAAACATCCTAGATTCATTCTCTCGCGTGATTTTGACCCCCAGGGAAGGCCATATTTCTTTTTGAGAGCGACACCCCCACGGCGACAAATCGGTAGAAAAAGAGCGTCGTCAATTCGCCAAATTCAAGGAAAAAAATCCATGTCCGAATGTTTTGGCACAAAGGGTGATCCGAAAACTAGTGAAACGTACGACTCCCAGAGGTGTCCACGAGATGGTTTCGATGGCACCGAAAGCATCCGCATCATACCACATGACGACGACAGCTGGCGAGTGTAAACGGAAGATAAAAAAAAATGCCTCCGTTTTCGCATGCGACAGGTATGCATGGAGTGACCAGATTTAAGAAAAAGGTTGATTCAAGATTGGCGAAGAGGCTGAGACTTAACCGTTTGGCGTCGAATTTACATTGTAAGAGAGGGCTATCTTGGCGATAAATCTTCAGAGATAAGCTACAAATTATGAAAACCTAAACACGATATCACGCAAAGCATGCCGGGACTGTTTTTTCATGATAACAAGTGAAGTGTTACGACCGAATATTTGTGCAACCAGACTTGGGAGATCTAACCTATTCTGCCAAATGTCAGTAAATCTCACTAAAAAAATTACAATTTCTTCCAAGTAAATTATCGCCAAATGTTTGCCAAATCAAGTAAATTTTCGCTAAATGGTTCCAAATATTGCTAATTTTTTTTGTTGTTGAAAAATTGCCTATCTGTGAACAAATTGTATTGTTTTCTTTAGGGAAACTCGAAAATCGGCCGTTTTGGCGAAGGTCGTTCAAAGTGGGATTTTCACCTCAACAGATGCATAACGCCATGGGTTTGTCCAACTGAATCGGATCTCTAGCGACACGTTAACAGTTTTTTGGATCACCCTCGTCGCTCACACAAATTACCAGAACTTCATGTCACTAAAAAACTGTGTTATTGGTTAAATCCCCCCCCCTCTTCCCAATCAGAATTTGGCGACAATCGTGAGCCACCAAATCGTATTAAACGGCATCACTTGGCGATGTCATGAGTTTTCCTTTGAAGAGAAATCTCGCTGTAACGGAAGGTTAGCGGTGTAAAAAAAATCATCGTTATAAAGGAGAGGGTGATGACAATCTCTAACACCTGTCCTCATGGTGATGATAATGGTTATGGTGATCTGGCCCCGCACAAGAGAACAACGACGACAACGTCTCGTGGGTGAGCGACTGCGATGCAGCAGCGTCTTGAGCAATGAATAACAGAAACGGCGGCCGCCGCCACCGGACGTCGTTTGGCGTCTTGTCAGCTGCTGGTCCGATTATGATGATGATGGTGGTGGTGCGCGAAGGTGCGTTGCTGAGCAGCGACGTTGGCGCAGTTGGTCACCGCGGCAGCCGCCACCACCACCTGGTTGTTGTTGCAGAGCTGTTCTTGGATGGTCGCGATCTCGTCGTCGTCCATCTGCTGGATCTGCATCTCGAAGCTCTGGAGGTGGTTCCGACGTCGTCGCCGACGTCTCCGGGGGCGCCGCAGCCCCACCCTGGGGGTCATCCGCGGTTGTCAGATGCGGTAAGAGTTCGCCTTGACCCTGGACGCCCTCAGGGACAGCACGACGCACAGCAGCAACAGGCCGACTCCCACCGACAGCAGGTACATCGACCAGGACAGCTCGCACGTACCTGCAAAAAAGAACAACAGACATCATGTTCAGGATTTGATTTCGACCTGCAGCACCAAAATTTAAACAGTATGCATTCAAATAACTTTGATCCCCCCCCCCCCCCAGTTGCAGGGCCTCCTTGACATTGTCCAGGGTTCCTTCGTGTCAAAGACGGGTCCTGAATATGGTGATAGTAACCAAATACCGATGATCGTTACGTGAACACCATAATTTTATAGGAACTATCAGTGGGGGGGGGGGGGGGGGTGTCAGAAAATATTCTATTAAATTCAGTCTCAACGCAGAGCCTCCATCTACCTTTCAAACTTGGAATAAGTGAAGGAACGTGTTTCTTGAAGGCGGCTGTCACGAGACTTTTTTGCGACACTTTTCGGCATATTGCCAAAAACAAACAAACAAACAAAAAAATCTCATACGGATTGAGATGACTACTTCACCACAGACACACCAACTCCTGCCATATCACTATACTGCAATTTACTGCCATTAACGAGTTGGGCTGGAAATGAAGGCGCCATGCACCGATGGCCTCCTAAATTCCGTTTAGGAGACCTGACGGCAACCACCACGGTGGTAGGCGAACATCTTACCACCACGCCACTAGGGCAAAACTGGAATCCACCACCACACCCCCCCCCCCACAAAAAAAATCCATGTTACATATCAGATCTCAACATGCAGATCCCCTACGACAAATTCGAAGATCAGCTGGGAATGTGCTGCGATCTATCACTGAAACGACCCGTGGCACATTCCAGATCACTAAAGCGACTCGCGGAACATTTACAGATGACTTAAATGATCTGCAGTGCTGTTGCAGATCACTTAAGTGTCCCGCGATATCTTTTGAAATCAACGCAGTGGTCAGTTTTCGATGGGAAATATGGTCAACTCATTCTTTTCTATTTTCGATACACAAGTGTGAGGTGTCTTCTGGATTCAAGAAAAACAAAAATCTCTAGAGCTGAATTTTTAAATTAGTCCAAAGATTTATCCACCGTACGTCTTTTCTTCACGTCTGTATATTTTTCCCTGTAGCCCGTCCCTCCCCCCAAACCACCTGTCATTGGTTAATCCTACATTTGATTTCCACCCAGCCCCTCCTCCTCCTTAATATGTCCCGAAACCGAAAAGGGGGGGGGGCCCATATGGCTCCAGTTTGAGACTAACTAAAGGTCTACCGTCATCATGGCCCCCACAAGGGGGAGGCTGACAGGGCTCCAGCCCTGGGTCCCGGGACGATTCTCATAATTTTTTTGTTTTTTCACGCCATAAATTCACTATAAAGGTCTGGTCTGGGGGCCCGCCAAAGGTCCCATCCTAGGGGCCCTGCTCCACGATGTGGGGGGGGGCCCATGACTACTACTTCACCAAACACCAACTCTGGCCATATCGCTATATTGCAATTTACTACCATTAGTGAGATGGTTGGAAGTGAAGGCGCTGTCTATCGGTGGTCGCCTCGAGTTGGGGGGCCATGACTGGCATTACACCCAACCAGGCGCGGATGCCTCCAGAATTCGAGTTCTGGTCGTGACCCATACCTCAAGAATAGTGGATTTGTACGACCCATCTCGGAAGTCCCTGCGAATAAAGTTCGGGCCGTGACCCACACGGCTCAAGAGACCCTGGTTTAAAGGCCTTAAGAAAGCTTCTTTCTGCCATGCGTTCGGCCTCTGCCTATTTGCAGAACCGTCTTAACGCATTGAGTCCACCCGAACACAGACCGTGGGGGAAAGGGGGGGGGGGCTGCCTATCCGACTAACATCAGTTTAGATATAAGTTCTCGAATTCCTCCAAACTCTGAAAGCAATCGAGAAGGTTCCTCATCAAGAGTCCTCGGCCGGTTAGTTGACGGAAAATTCACCGATGACAGTTCGACACGAGTCAGTGGTTAGCCAGGAGCAGGAGCGAGGAATGACCGAGTGAGAGAGTCAGTAAATGATACAGTAGTTAGTGAGTGACAAAGTGGTTAGTGTTGGTGAGTGATCGGGTGACAGTAACAGCGACCCAGGAATAGAATAAGTGACCTAATGAATGAGTGCCATAATGAGCGACCCAGCGATAAACTGAGTGATTTAGTGAGTTGACAGAATGAGCAACCTAGTAACAAAGTGAGCTATCCAAAGGTAAAGTGAGTGATTTAAGAAATTAGCAAGTAAGTAACCTAGGGAGTAAGTGAGTAACCTGGATAATAAGTGAATGGCCTACGAAGTGAGTGACCTAGGAAATGAGAGTGATATAATGAGCGACCTATTGAGTGACCTAGGAAATGAGAGTGATATAATGAGCGACCTATTGAGTGACCTAGGAAATGAGAGTGATATAATGAGCTACCTACTGATTGACTGTGTGACCTGGTGAGTGAGTGAGCGAGCTAGCTATCGTGACAGGCAGGTTTCGTATTATCTTTTAATTTTTTTGGAGCTGTTGTTGGCGGTGAATTTTTGAGTCAGACACGCGGCCCGTTTATGAAAAATTGCGCAAATCCAACGAATACCAGAACCTAAATACGTATTCGTTTCCAACAAGGGGGGCCCACACGAGTCCAAACCGTCGATCCTGAGAGAGAGAGAGATGAGGATTCTCTCAGGCAACGAGATTGGATTGAAATACCTTCGTGTGTCGTCGAGTAATTTGGAGCCTCCGTTCTAATGAGAAGACAATTAATCAAGGATTTTCTTGGACGATCGACATTCCCGAAACATGACGCGGGTTCGGGAGATAAGACATATTAATTGCATTCCTCGTAGAATTATTCTATGGCAGAAGAGACCAGTGTGACATTGATGTGTGGGTAATAGGGATTATGCGACACCTAGCGGTCGAACACGGGAATCCTTATTAGTGTGATTGCTCAGGAAAAGTTACAAACGAGCGAAACGCATTCACAGACCCAGTCAGTCAGTCAATCGATACGTCCATCGACGGATCGATCTCGACAACTTTCGATCGGTTTTTTTTCTGGATCGGCTCCCGATTGGCTCAAGAAAAAGAAATCGGCATGGAGCAGACTATGTCCATTTTCGTTCTCGGTACATTCGCCCCCGGAAACCTCGCCCCTGACATTTCGCCTGCCATGTGAATAGCCAAATGAGTATTAGTATTAGTGACCAAGGGAGTGATCGTACGATTTTGTTATAGCGTGAATGATCCATAAAATATCGATATATTGTGATTTCACTGTATTAAAAACATATTACGTACATGCATTATTCACATTTTTGCAGCCTACTCATTATATTTAAACAAGAGGCGATATGTTTAAGCTGAAATGTCCCACTCACTCGATCACTCATACGGTCACACACTTGGTCAGGCAAGGCGAAACGTACCGGGGACGGAATATGCGCAGTAGCGGAATGTCGGAGGCAAAATTTCCGTAAACTATGTTAAGGGCAGCGATGTCAGAAAAGAGTAATTTCATTCCTCTCAAAACTTCTAAGTATATATATCAAGATTTCTACCTAATCTCGCGGACCCAGGGCCGCAATTAAGAGGGAGCAGGCGGGGGCGGGTCTCGTGCTGGACCATCTTAAGAGCAATCAAGGGCCCCCGGGCAAGCGATTTTTCTGAGACCCTACCTAGTAAATTCTGGAAAATTTCAACCAGATCTTATTTTTGTTGGGCCCCTCCCCTCTTCTCTTGAGGTGCCCGGGTGGGCCTATGCGTTAAGCACTGCCAGAGAGGGGGGGGGGGAAAGCACATTTCACAATTTAACGTCGTCTTCAACATTAGAAAGGGGGTGCCAAAATGCGTGCTTGCCAAGCATCTAGTTGTGGCGCTGCGTGGACCACCGCTGGTTTAGAGCTCTAGACACATACAACTAGCCCAAAGAATGAGCCGCGGCTTCAAATGTGGAAGAGACTATACTAGTGGGTCTCAACTAGGGGTGCGAAAGAACCCAATTAAAAATTTGCTGCCCCGTCTCTTCTGATGCCAACAAAAACATTTTATGTTTATAATTTTTTCAATATTCCCCGAGATATTTGAATTCAAAAAACGGGGGGGGGATTGCACGTTTCTAAGTGCGATATTCACTGAGACATTTGTATTCAAAAATTGTAGGAAAGTTGGGAAAGAACAGTATAAATAAGGGAAAGGAGTCCGTTAGTTTATGCTGCTCTTTTCCCAAATTTTCTCCGATTTGTGAATTCAAATACACTCATGTCCATAAATTAAGGATAATTTAGAATCACACGGAAATCGAAATCTAAAGTAAAAATTTCACCTGTAGAATTATCACACACATCTGCAAGAATGATATGCAAATTTCAGGAAGCCACCAGATGATGCCGATAGTACGTTACAATGACGAGACTGTAAGAGGGGGTATATAAAGAATGGTGGCAAAGAAGTGAAATTGTTCACAAGAGTTCTGTAAGGCGCTCAGTGCCATAAGCGAATAGTTATGACACAGAGGACGCATGTGGATGATTTTTTACGTGGTAGAATTATCGGCCGCCTGGAATGTGGGCGTACTCAGATGGAAGTATCCGAGGAACTTGGAATTGCCTAAAGTGTCATCTCTAGGCTTTGGCAACGATTCCAAGATAACGGAAATGTCAGTAGACGTTACAGTACATTGTTGGTACTGTCGAGTCCCGAGTTACAACGCCGAATGAAGATCTGTATTTGGCAGTAACTGCCAAAAGAAACAGACGGAGCCCAGCATCCGACCTGTCTCGTCAGCTATCTGCAGCCACGGGTACCACAGTTTCAAGGCAAACCGTGTACAGACGTTTGGGAGATATTGGTCTATATGCTCGCAGGCCTGTCAGATGTGTTCCGCTCACGGCAACTCACTGTCGGCAGCGATTAGCCTGGAGTAGAGAACATGCAATGTGGACATCGTCACAGTGGGCTTGTGTGATGTTTTCCGACGAGTCCAGGTTTAGCTTGCAGTCTGATTCACGTCGGACTTTCATATGGAGAACGCCAGGTATCATTGAACGACACCGTTACGGTGGTGCAGTATTGCTCGTTTGGGGTGGAATTATACTGGGTTCCATGTTCAAACCGGAACCATGAAAGCCCAAATTTATCGGGACATCATTCTGGAACAACATGTACGTTTGTTTAGGGATGCCATGGGCGCAGAATTTGTGTTTATGGATGACAACGCCCGTCCTCACCGAGCAAACATCGTAAACAGGCCTTGAATATGAGGATATAACCCGTATGGAATGGCCAGCATTCTCACCTGACTTGAATCCGATAGAGCATGTGTGGGACATGCTTGGCCGACGAGTTGCAGCCCGTCAACCACCTCCTACATGTGTACCGGAATTTCGGAGAGCATTGCTTGCTGAGTGGAGTGATCTTCCCCAAGATCAGATCGATAATTTGATACTCAGCATGCCTAGGCGTGGTACGGACTGTATTTCATCGCATGGGCGACATACAATGTATTAACCATCATACCAACCATGTAATAGTAAGTTTTTGTAAAGGAGATATTTTTTACAATTGCTCCAGGGAGCAAAAATCGTAGTTTCTATGAATGGTATCATGCATACACCATCGTTTTTGTTCTTTATCTTTTGTTTAATAAATGGGCTTTATGAATAAGTAACGTTTGTTTTGTTTCTGAACCTTTATTTGCCGGAGCTGGCATTATCCTCAATTTATGGACATGAGTGTATATCGCTAGGAAAAGTGAGATCTTTTTCGTTCGCTCAGAAGAGATAAGGTAACACCTTTCTCTAACTGGGGTTTTTAGGACACACAGGGCGTCCATATAAATATTTAGATTTTTCAATTAATGCACACCGTATTTTCACTCTGGCGCAAGGTGATTTTTGAACATATTTAAAATTGGAACCATTTCTTTACGACGAACGCTCCAGGAGATAAGGGCCGAGTTAGTACTTACACGACACCCTGTATATTGTTGTACCGGCTGGAATCCATAAGTGAAGAACAATTCATTAAAACTTTTTCCCAAATTTCGCATTAACTTTTTTTTAGTTTAGATTTTGAATTTATTCAAAAAAACTTTAATATAGTAGACTCTTTTCGAGCATAAGGGTGCAATTATAGTGCACGCGTGTTTCTGATTCTGAAAACTCGCGTCGTCTCCAACCGTTTTTAACCAACCGTAGACGACGCGGGTTTCAGGAATCGGAAACACGCGTGCACTATAATCGCACCCTAAAAGAGGAAAACATGTCACTGTATGTCTATCCGCAATATTATTGAAATGGGCTTCTTTAATTGACTTCCTGTAATCCGGAGATTCCGATAATCCAGCACATCCTGGTTTGATATGTGCCGAATTAGCGACAGTCTACTGCACGGGTTCTCAACCGGTGCTCCGCGGAGCCCTAAGGACTCCGTGTACACGTCCCAGGGGCTCCGCGGTGACTCGAGCAAAATAATATAAATCAATAAACTTGATAGATAAATAAATAAAAGAGGCCTACAAGGTTCTGCCACAAAAAAGGGCTCCTCGAGTCAAACAGGGCTCCGTCATAGAAATTATAAACTGGATAGGGCTCCGCGAGTCAAAAAAGGTTGAGAACCGCTGGTCTACTGTATTAATAGTAGCCGAGAAAAGAAATTAAACAGTAAGTATAAAAGAGTTTATAAAAATTAACTAATACAGATAATTAAAGTAATTAATTAAAAAAAAACAAAAACGAATAGAAAACTGATTATCCAAGGGGGTGTGGGAAGATAAGTCGTATTGCACGAGGGGTGCGGGATGGAAAAAAGGTTAAGAACCAGTGGACTATATATATATATTATGTCATCGCGACGCCGTTCATCGGTGATTCACCAACAGAGATGTATCGACATTTCTACCTAATCTCAGATGTACAAAGATTTCTACCTAATCTCGCGGACCACAGCTGATCTAGAGCTCTAGACACCACTAGCCCATATAATGAGCCGCTTCTTCAAATGTGGAAGAGACTATAACGTTACTCCATCACATGGTCGTCGCGAAGCCGTTCATCAGCAGAGAGAAGGGGCCGGAACAAGAGGGGGGGGGGGATTCAACTGCCCCGGGAGGAAAAAATTTAGGGAGGCGGAAATATTTTAGGTGGGAACACAGACAACCGTTATAAAATTACCGAATTTTAAAGTTGTAGGGGCGGAAAAATAATGTTTGCCCAGGACGGCAAAAAATCTTAGGGCCCTGACAGAGTGTCAGGGCCCTAAGATTAGACAGATGTATCGAGTTTTCTACCTAATCTGACGGATCACTAGAGGTCTAGATATATATACAGATAGCCTACAGAAGGGGTGGAAGCGACTATACCGTGTTTCAATCATATGGCCGTCTCGAAGCCGACAATTCATCGACAGAGAGACAGATGTATCGCGACATTTCTACCTAATCTCAGATGTATCGAGATTTCTACCTTATCTCAGATGTATCGAGATTTCTACCTTATCTCGCGGGCCACCACTTGTGTAGAGCTCTAGACACATAACAAATAGCCCACAGAATGAGTAGCGGCTTCAAATGTGGAAGAGATTATACCGTGTTTCAAGCATACGGCCGTCGCGAAGCCGTTTATCGGCGATTCATCAAGAGACACAGCTGTATCGAGATTTTCTAAAATACGACAGAGCTTCAATACACACGCCATTCTTAACATTTTTTCTCAAGGGTGGATGAAATTCCCAACAACGACTATAATCATCATCATCACAAAAAACTTAACACGGGTTACGTAACATAATAGCTTGTAACACAAGGCCGACCTCAGGGAGAGAGAGACACACATACACCACTTGGTATTCAGTGGAGTTACAGCCTTATAATGGCTGTGATCAGGAGAGGAATGAAAAAATAAAACGCAAAATGGATTCCCATTAAAGACGTGCACCGGAGGCTAATGATTCGTCGCCAACCAATCGCCTTAATGAACAACAAGAGACGACATTAAATGGCCGACGTCCTCCGGCAAATGAGACGAGATTTTTTTTTTTCTTTTGGCATTAAAGCCTTTCTCGGAAACGACATTCCTTAAGGAAAAAGAAGCTCCTCTTTCTTCAAGCTTCGGACGCACCTCACGGATTCTTGTTTCCTAAGTGATAAAATAGCCGAAGGGCCCAAATAACTCTTGCTTTCTATAAAATTATAAAAGAACGGCGGAATCAATTTTCCACGTTCGACTGTCAAGAAAGCAATGTGGCCGGAGGATCCGCTCAGTTTTGATAAGCTGAGCTTTGTTTTCCGCTGCTCTCAGATTTTGAAACTGCCAACTTTGGAGGATGAAAATTGGGGAAGATTTTCACGCGAGTCCAAATTCCGCACAGAAACCGCTCATAGATAAACAAAGGGGATTCATTGAAAATAAAGTAAGGATTTCCATCCCTTAAGAAAAAAAAACGAAATTGTCAATTTTTTGCCGCAAAGTCGCCAACTATCGCCAAACAGTAGATTGAATTACATTCTTACCATTACTGCTATCAAAACCAAGATCACGCTCACAAGAAACTGCAATCATGCGGGACACGGATTCAACTGACGCCGATTGTTGCCATTTATTATTGTCATTTTTGATCCCCCACCCCTTGTCGGACACATTTCCAGATCACTTCAAGAATTTTCGGAACATTTAGAGGTAATTAAAAGGGCTCTTGTAGAGGACTTCTCAATAGGGGGGGAATGTTGGTTCAGGTGCCCAAAAAATAGCGAAAGGTTTTTGTCGTTTTTGGCACACCGAATAAGATGTCATCACAAATATTTCGCACTTTTATAAAGTGAGTGACGTACGTAAACATCACTCAAACCCTCCCTCCCCCTTGTCATCATAAATCAGCAAATTCGAAACCCCAAACCCCGATGCTGACGTAATACTTGAATGACCACTTAGCGAACTGTCTTTTTCTCGTAAAAATGAAAAATTTGTTCGTGGTTTTGTACAATGACGGCAATTAACGCATGTGACATTTTTTTTTTTTGCAGGGGGGGGGGGGATAATTTTTTTGATTCGTTATTTTTACCGTACCGACTTCATGAAAATGTCCCGTATTTTCACCGAAGCAATCCAAATTCTTATTTTTTACTAAAATTAAGAATGAAAGTAATTTTTCCGACTTGGAGATTATACAGTCGATGCTCGCTATAACGACCACACGTTATAGCGACTATTCCATTTAAACAACCGGTAGGAATAGTCCCAAATGTTTTCATATAATGACTGCGCTATATGTTTTCTTTCCAATATAACGTCGTTTATAACGTTTTTCGTGAAACGATACGCGTCGTTATAATGAACGTCGACTGTATTATGAGAGTTACGGACAGAAATAATAATGATAATAAATAATGATAAGAAGAAGCAATAATAAAGAGTTTTTGTTACATTTCTCCTAAAATACTGTTCCGGACAATATGTGACCAGTGTAGTGGTGCCTTGGAAATATGTACATGCTGGATAGCGTGTATACTGAGCCTTCTGGTATCTAGGCAATTTCGTTCGTGTGAAAGTAGAAAAAACTAAAAAATTCGTCATTTTTCTTTTCTCTTTGTGCTTTGGAATATTTTTAGTAGCGCCGTGTGAGGGAAAGTAGGAAAGTTCAGTCGAACCAGTTTCTTGGTCTCCGGGCTACTCGAGATCGATTTGAGTATCCCTGTGAGGATACTCAAACGAACATTAGGCCTGTACAGGGCCTAATGTTCGTTTGATATGACACAACAGCCTTTTCGAAAATCGTTGAAAATAACAGTTTTAAACGAGGGTTTTCGATCAACGACGACATTTTTGTTTTCAAAACAGTAATATTTTCTAAATAATGGCCAAACGGAACCCCCGTGCCCCCGACATGTTAGCCGCTCAATGAATTCAACATGGTGCCACAGAATCCGCCCATGAAACGCGGAAATCACGCAATAACGTCCTTCTGATCCGTCCTAGCCACCACATCCGAAAGTCTAGATATGGACATAAAACGTGCGAGGCCGTATTCCCCCGAAAGAAATAAAACGGGGGCTACGAATAGTAAAATAAAGCGGACAGAGAGAGAAACGTGTTCGCAGGTTGTAAAAGATATACTTTTCGAGCGGTGTTTATAGCTCCATAAAAAAAATTCGAACTTTAAGCGCAAGTCGAGTGAAAAGTCAATAAAAAAAAAAGAGACCCGTCACCACGTGTTGGTACTAGTATATATACGAGTATAAATTATACGGCCGACCTTCTTTCTCTATGTTTCGCGACCGCCCGCTATCTGGCTTCCGAGCGAGCTGTAAACGCATAAAAAAGACGTATAAAATCGTACATAATGATGACCAAGACGGCCTTGATGTCGCCAAGTAACATTTTTTCCTCCTAGGAGAGGTTTATTCGATTTTTTTAAAAAAATTCCTACTCTTTACGTCTGTGCTTTTTGTAATGGCCGATGGCAGAGACGAGTCTCTGAAAGAATATACATCGTTTCCTTTTCGTTCTAATGTACAGGTCTTTAATGAGTATAGTTCTCGTATTACGAGCTGTCTAAAGCCGAAAAGCTAGGAAAATTCGTTCATGTCTCCGTGAGAAGATCAGAAAAATCTTACAAATTCACCACTGAAGATCGTTTGTTAAGACAAAAGGGTGATGACTTTTCATTTTTTGTGATTTCATGACCCACTCACACATCATATAGTCAGCCGCAGGAGAGGATTCAGGACTATAGGGGTGGGTAAATTCGTAAGAGCACGGACAACACCATCTATAGCAGAAGGCATCCTCGCGAAACTTGTGACGTTACTTTTTCAAACCGAGCACAACTGAGATCTACTGCCATGGGCAATTTACTACCGATTGAGTTTTGCCGGAAGTATGAGTGTGTATACCTAATAGTCTGGGGATGCGTATATATAGAGTTCAGTATACGAAATATCAGTATCTGATTTTTCAGAAGTGTAATGTTTGAATATTTGTACCGTTTGCAGGCCTGTTGCTCCCTGTGGCGAGACTTTTTAACGGGAGATCAGCTCGCATTCGCTCCACGAAGTTGGGAACTACAGAAAACCAACTTCAGCCGACCACCACTGTGGCGCCAGTGGTTCGAACCCAAGACCTCGCGATGCGAGTACCCCACAATGACCACTCGACCATCGCAGAGGCCCGCGAGGTCATTTGTCACCTCACATATAGCCATTGGATATAGCAGGCTGACGCATGCGCCATCTTTATCATTTTTGTAGTATATCCAGAGGCTATAGGTGAGATGACGTTCTTCAGTGACGTCCCGAGCTTTGCACGGAGGCCTTCTGCTATAGATGGTGTTGGTACAGGACGTACCTATGCACTGCCATCTTAACGCATGGACCCACCCGGACACGGAAGGGGCCCTCATAAAAATGCAATCTGGTTGAAAGTTTCGAAAATTCGCCAGGTAGAACCTCAAAAAAATAAATCACTTGGCACGGCCCTCAACATGTTCAATTGATTTCTGAGTCTATTTTCATAGCTTAAAAAAATGTATATAAATGATAACTGAGCGCTAGACCCCGGCAAGATACCCGTCAGCCTCCCTTTAGAGGGCTCCCAGTGCCGTCTTAACGCATGAGCACACCCGGAACGGGATTCCAAAATTTTGTCAGACTGTGCAAACAAACGTGGAGGGTTGCGCTCTCTCTAACGCTGAAAATATCCTTTTTAAATCTCGGTGACTTCAGGACTGACTCAAACGATAAAACATCTATAGCATTCGATATCAGGACCGTGAACTCCGAGATTACAAGACTATTTACGGCGAGAAAAAAACGCACACGTTTGTTAGTACGTACAGGATTTGAAAGGGTTTATCACCTTTCATGGTTCCTTCTTTACTTAATTTTTACCTGTAGGCCTACCACCCTCCCGAATGCTCTAGAGCAGTGTTTCTCAACCGACGGGCCGCGGCCCGGTACTACTACTTCACCAAACACCAACTCTGGCCATATCGCTATATTGCAATTTACTGCCATTAGTGAGATGGGTTGGAAGTGAAGGTGCTGTCTATCGGTGGTCGCCTCGAGTTCGTTAAAGAAAATAACTTATCTATATCCTCCCTTGGGTTCGAACCCGGGACCCTGACAACAACCTTCACGATGGTAGACGAGCATCTTACCAGCATGCCACTCGGGCACTGCGGCCCGGTACTGGGTCGTAACATCATTCATACCGGGCCGCGACTGAGATCTGTCGTTTCCTTTTCCCCCAATTCATGTTCCGTTAATCATGTGTTTGACCGGGCCTTCTACTTACAAAAAATGAATGAAACCGGGCAGCGTTCTTCCAAAGGTTGAGAACCACTGCCCTAGATCCACGGGGAGGGGGGTGCACATATGGCCCCTACATGAGAATCGACGATAGTAGGAATCGCACAGAGCACTAACGACGTAACTGTGTCGTGCTGTGTGCGGCCCGTGCCTCTGTGCTTACAAGATAAGAGAAAAGGAGTTTGGTCTCGCACAGCACGATGATAGTACGAGCAATAGCATCTATAGATCTGCTATGATCTATCGATGGGCTCCATCTATAGATGGTGTTGGTATGGGTCGCATAGAGTACGTAACCCTACAACAATATGGTCGTGCGCATAACATGATGGCTTCGCAAGCAGAAGGGCCAGGATTGGATGGATTTCGGCAGGTTTTGTTTTGAACTGATCCTTAGATTTTCAACGCTCTTGGCAACCATGACAATGTACATGCAATCGTCGTGCTCTGTGCGATACGTACTATCATCGCGCTGTGTGAGGTCAAATCTTTTTCTTATCATGTATGCACAGAGCATGGTCGAACAGAGCACGACACCGTTGTCTGGTTACGTGCTCTGCGCGACCCCGTACTAGCGTTATGCGTATGACAATCACATACATCAATGACAATGCACAACTTAACGACCTGAATAAAAATACCTGAAAGTTGAAAAAAATAACCCGAATTAAATTACCTCACAACAAATAGTCTTCCAAAAAAAAAAAAACTGGACTCGG
Source organism: Pholcus phalangioides (assembly GCF_987345545.1). NCBI lineage: Eukaryota > Metazoa > Arthropoda > Arachnida > Araneae > Pholcidae > Pholcus > Pholcus phalangioides. Next base: position 12,700,961 of record NW_028301613.1, read on the forward strand.
CAGCACCAAATTAACGACGACAATTTTTCAGTTTCAAACAACAGTTTTGGCAACAATCGCTTCCAAGAAAATTCAATCAATCTTAATCTTTGGGCCAGAATAGAACATCGAGACAATGTGGCGTTCCGAAATCATTAGCACAAAATAGCCATTATGGTTTCTTGTGTAACATCGATGTTAGTTCGAGGATGATTTTCGCGTAACAATGTTTTTTTTTTTTTCCTTCATGATGGAGCTAGACTCCATGGACACGAGTCTGGAACATATCCGGAGATCACCGATCGGGGGCGGAGGGAAGTCCCGAACACGAATCCGGAGACAAATGTGAGTCATAATTCACCTCGGGGTTATGTTATATTCTTGCGAGAGCGTACGGATATTAGTAAAATGCCCAATTTGTATAATGGCTCTTCTCCACGGCCTCCTCTACCCGCGTATAGATTATGTGGTGGAAAGAGTAATGAAGACCCTTCCTTCCGAGAACATTATTACTCACGCAAGAGAGAGGCGGAACAACAAGGACCTTGACATCATCGCCATCATCATTCTTATGACATAATAGGAAAGGGGCCCCCCAAAATTTCCTCGAAAACGCCTCCAGGTTCGCTCTCGTGAGGAAAATTTAGCGGCCACAAAACGTATAATATCGTGACCTTCAAATAATATCGAAGAGACGCATCAATTTCTATAATTAACAGCTTAATCACAGTTACGGTCTTTGAACCTATTACGGCCTATACTGATTGAAATCGATAACTTACCTAGCCTGTAGGCATCGGAATCCTGGCCGCACACCTCGCGGATCTCCCGGCTGGACCAGCCATTCGGATAAATGCAACATCCTGCTGCCATCAATAGCGCTATATGAACAAACACAAAAGAAGAAATAATTAATAATTCAATTAACGAGGAAATCAATATTATGACGTCATTATACACACAATGAAATAGGGAAAAAAAGATTCTAAAAAAACAATGGCTTCCTTGCTTCAAAAATAATTCGAATGACTACGTATATACCAACAATCAACGAGTCATTACACCATGACCACTCGTCTCTAATAGGCCGGCCTGTGTTTAGGACGCGGGCTCACAAGCGAAAGGCTAGGCTCTGCTGCACGAAGTACTACTACTTAACACTTCGTACATATTCTTCTGCGGAATTTCTAACGAATTGGTACATGCCTGAATGTGTTCTGAGCGTACGAGTAACCCTAAAGTAACCCTGCAGTCAAAATTGTGCTTGTTTCGTATTCTTGCTGGTGTTGCCATCTGTCTTCCATATTTCGAAGCAAAAATGGTGAATGCTTGAATTTTCATATTATGTAAGTATCGTGTTGTAGGAATTGCTGCGACACATAGTTCTGGTGAGCACTGGTGCAGCAACTACTACTATTCACCGTATTACATGCACTTCGTAAACATTACTCTGGAGGATTTCTAACGAATTGGTACATGCTGGAAAGTGTTGTGTAAACAGTATTCATGTTATCAGAAGTCATGCGTCTTTCGTCTTTTTATAGTGGTACTGCCGGTGTCGTGCTCTGTGCGACCAGTGCCTTTGTGCGGCCAAGATAACAGAAAAGGGTGCGGCCTCACAAGCACGGCGGTAGCCTCGAGAGAGAACGCGTAACCGGTACTGCCATATGTCTTCTATATTTTGAAGTGAAAATACCTAAATCTTCATGTTATGTAAGTTCAGGCATTTATTTGCCATTTTTTGCAGCAACTGTGATTATTGATGATTGGTCGCTGCTAACAATGAGTTAAAGTCACCACTCTCCCCCCCCCCCCCGACATTAATGCACCGGCGGAAGGCTAACGGAATGACGCCGATTGCCGATTTGTTGTTTCTTCATTCTATACATGGACAGCCCATTAGACGTGCGCTAAACATAAAGGTCGTTTGCGAACCGTGGTTCCATTGCAAAAAATGCTTGTCCTGACCAGGTGCAGATTCAGGGCCGCAACTAGCCAGCCACTTTACGAAAAGGCTGGCCAAAGTCCGAAATTCGGACATTGGCAGGGCTGGCCGATTTTGGCGCCTTGCCTGTAACACACATAGTAGAACCCATTAATGTGAACCCGCTTAATGTCATAATTTCAAAATCCTTTCCTCACATAATCGAATACTGCAATTCGCACGAAAACTGCAGATACATACTAACCACCATGAACATAATATTTTTTATAGCATAAGACATTTGAAAATGGCAAATATATTGTCCCAGTTAAGACTTAGCCTATAGAAAACCTAGTCTTTGGGGCTCGAAATGTATAAGGCTCTAAGCTACCTTCAATACATTCAATTTTTTTTTTTGAGAGAGACAAATTGCCTTTTTTTGTTTTGTATGAATAAAATACATACAATAACACATCAGAAACAACACAATACATAAACCACACAAAAAATTATTTTACTTTGTTCTTTGTTAAGCCATAGAGGAGGCTAACTACACTGCTCAAAACAATTAGGGGAGCACATGGTTTTAACAAAATTACGCAAAGATGTATACCGATAAGTAACATAAAATGAATCATCCATAATTTAAAGCCTAGCAGGAAACGGAAGAAGAAAACTTCATATGCAAATCAAAGTTCATGACGTCAAAAACCAGAAAAAGGAGATAAGGGCAGAAATCGGGATGTTGCAGAAACGTCTGTTTTACTGCCGTAACTGTGAAATTCGATTGCGCAGTATTTTTTTTTTTGAGACAAGGTGACTTGAGGATGTCTCAACAACGTGATTTACCGGAATCCATGGCATGGCGTGTTATAGGCAGACTGGAATCCGGGCAAACACAACGTAGTGTCGCGCACGCTGTTGGAGTCGCCAGAAGGGTTGTTGCAAGGCTGTGGAATCGATTCCAAGAAACAGGAAATGTTAGACGTCGACCAGGGCAAGGTCGTACAGCAACTGATGACCGGTATATACGGTTAACAGCCCGTCGAAACAGAACAGAGAATGCTACGCAGCTGCAAAGACGTTTGCTCTTGGCAACAGGACGAAGGGTGTCCAGCCAAACAGTACGTAATCGGCTTCATGAGGGAGGGCTCTATGCACGTAGGCCAATGCTCTGCATTCCGTTGACCCCACGACACCGTGCGGCCCGAAGAAGATGGGCTGCTGAACATCGAGATTGGGAGCAACATGATTGGAGCCAAGTGCTGTTTACAGACGAGTCCCGATTCAGTCTGGAGTGTGACACCCGACGTGTTCTGGTATGGAGGGACAGGGGCACTCGAAATAACCCCGCATTCGTTCGTGAAAGGTCACAATACAGACGAGCTGGTCGGATGGTATGGGGTGGAATCAGCATAGGCGGACGTACGGACCTGCATATCATTCGGAATGGCACTTTGACGGCCCGAAGGTATGCAGACGAGATACTGCGACCTCATGTCATCCCTTACGCTGGAGCCATTGGCGATTCCTTTGTTTTCCAGGATGATAATGCCCGAACGCATAGAGCTCGTCTGGTGGAGAACATGCTTGAAGCTGAAACAATACAGCGTATGGAATGGCCAGCGTGCTCTCCTGACCTGAATCCAATCGAGCTTGTTTGGGACATGCTCGGACGACGCATTGCTGCGCGACCAAGGCCGCCTGTTACTGTCCGAGACTTGCAGATTGCACTTCTTGAGGAGTGGAACAGTATTCCCCAAAGTCTGATCGATAACCTCATCGCATCCATGGCAAACAGGTGTGCAGCAGTCTTAGCTGTTCGAGGAGGCCACACGCCCTATTAAAACTCATGCACCATGTCTAAACAGTACTTTTTTTTTATCGTTTACATGTAACCAAATTGTTGCCCTAAATCATCTTTTCATGTTTTTTCGATATTTTCAAAGAATTAAAGCTTAATTCCAAATTTTTTTTACGTCTTTTTTCTGTATTGCGCATTGATACGCGTGTACTATCCATTGCATGCCAATACATGGCTGTCTCGCACGGTTTTCTTCACTTTTTTGCTTGCTCCCCTACTTGTTTTGAGCAGTGTATTTTGATAAAGTAAAAATCTGCCAGTCAATGCAAGTCTTCATGCAATGTTTTGAAATCTAGAAAAACTGAACGCGAGAAAAAGAGAGAAAAGATTGTGAAGTTTTTGATGCACCAAAAACCTCGAACCGAAACTGCCAAAGAGTATGGAATTTCTCAAGTTCAGATGTCAAGCATTAAGAAGAATTTAAAGAAGGTTGAAAAAACGGAAGCTTAAACATAAAGCCCGAAGCTTAATCAGAAGAGAAAATCTAATTTCGACAGTGTTGACTGAGTTTTCTTGCAATGGTTTCATGCTGGAAGAGTCAAAAATGCGTTATTCAACTGTGTTAGACAAAAAGCAGAGAAAATCGTCAAAGATTTTGAAAAAGGATGATTAAACAGATGACACCAAAGGAACAATTTGTTGTTTAAGACATTGAAAACTGTATAAGACACTTTACGAACTATACAGGGGTGGGAAGTGACCAAGTCCATTTCGGAGCAGCAAAATTCAGGATTTGGAGCAGTTTTGGAGCAGCAAAATATGGGATTCGGAGCAGATATTTATAAATTGGAGCAGTGAAATTAACAAGAATATTTTCGTTAACCCTCAACCCTTTTCAAAATAAAACTGCACTGTCTTTTGTTATCAAACATCTTTTCGTCAGCTTGATTTTTGTTTTTGGTGTTTTAGGCTTTTGACACCTTGTTTGAAAGAGCGGCTGTCATAAAATTTTTTGCACCCGTCTATTTAAGATGATTTTTTGCTTACTGAGGGCACTATTTGCTGCCTTGAACAGCAGCCCTTCAAATGAGCTAAAAAAATTTTATAAGTTTTTAATTTTTTTATACTTGGAAAGAAATTGTTGCAAAATGGGAGAGAATTTCGGAAGAATCAACTCGATGTTTGCCGATTCAGCACTCATTATCTGGCGAGATTGGCGATCTGACTCTCGTTATTTGGCGAGATTGGCGATTTAACACTCGTTATTCGACAACATTGGTGATTTAACGCTCGTTATTTAGCAACATTGGCGATTTAACGCTCGTTATTCGGCAAAGTTTCTAAACTAACATTCGTAATTCGGCGGACAAGCGCTTTTTACTTCCGGAATGAAAATTTTTTTCACGAAACATCGGGATTTAACACAATGACAATCGACTACGGTAATTTCTGCTGCTTCCAGTGACGACTTTTTTTTTAAACGGAAACACTCCAATTTGCACTTTAAAGCTGAAAGGCATTGCAAACCATCTTCAGTTCCACGATCACGGACAATATCGGGGTTTCGCGATGGAAAGCCCGATCAGGGGCCGATAGTTTAAGGCGATAGTTTAAGTATAGTGGAATAAAACACGCTCTTCTCGTAAAGAAACGTTTCGTGGCTGGCAGGAACAAAAATTTTTTGGCGTCCTTTCCGATATTCCGGGCATACTGAAACGAAATTCGCTATCTGGCGCAGAAAAATGCGAAAATACGCTATTGGAGCAGGATGGCGAAAGATATTAGTTTTGGCGCAGTGCGGCGCAATTGGCTCAGAGTTCCCACCCCTGACTATACTAACGGTGTGAAACGACAATTGTATTGTGTCCTCTATAATCCTCAAATTTATTAAATATACGTCACCAATACGAACTTTTTAGTCACCACGGTGACCCGGCACCTATGATTTCTCAAGCCGGTATGTGTTTTGGGCTGAATGCATGGTTTGCCGAATTTCAGAGTTTTCACTCACATTAATTAATAATTCGATTGAACGCGTCACTACCAGACCAGAACACAGTCCCCGCTCTATCCCGAAAAAGATTCAAGCAGTTAGGTAGACCGTGGTGGGAAAACCTTTCAGCATCGGACTAGCTAGGAATTCCGCGGGCAACGAAAGAACAAAATTCAACACGTCACATATACATTGGGGTTATCCTATAACACGAAGACTCGTAAAAATTTAAAAGAGCCATATTAATTTCAATGACGACATTAACGAAGGCCATTCGTTACCGCTAGATAATACCATGCCAAAAAAGCGTCCTACATAATAAGTTATTGCGTGAAAACGGGGGATCGTAGCGATCATTATTTAAGCAAATTTTAGGGAAAGTTGGATCGGTAGGGTGAGAGGGAGGGGAATGATCATTTCCAAGAGCTCTAAAAAACAGGGTTCTCATTTTACAAAGCAAAACGCACGGAAACGAATTAATAAATTCACGAAATTCGTTATACGAGGGAGAAGCAATTTTTATTAGGCAATAAAATTCGCAGTTTATGAGTTTTCGGGACTCCGTACACCCCATTCAATACGAAAACATCCAGGAGTTCTCCTCCCACAGATAGTAAGTACGTATAATGATATGTACGTACCCATTCTATTGTGTTGTTATTATTATTATTGCCCTCCTCGTGAATGTCTCCTCCTTCATCCATTAACCTCTCCACTATTTTTTTTAATTTTAATTTGCGCAAACGTTATGATTGGATCGGCATAACTCGCTAGCGCCCTCTACGACCTCATAAAGACGCCATTTTCATCCTCCCTTTTCTCCCGTTTTTAATGTGGTTCTAAGGACAATAGGACTCGCCGACTGTGATGAATCGGGATGAGGAAAAACAATTTAATGTCAAATAGAGAGTGAATGAACGATTATTACCAGAGCACGCACAGCAAGTCAGCCACTCAGTCACAGAATCAGAGTGCATTCGATTGCAACGGTGAGAGAGGACGGCGCTTCTTCAAAGAAAATTCAAATAATTCTGTATCAATAGAAATTTGTTTCTGCGTGTAAATGTCGAAACGGAAAGCGAGATCTATGACTTCGCCGTCAAAAGTCACTGTACCCAGAAAAGTATCTGTCTTAGCGGGCTATAACCCATGGCGGCAAATTTGAGGAATGGTCAAAAAAATTAGTAGAATGAGAGTAAGATGGACCTGGTTCTATGGACAGCTCTGCGGGATTCTGAAAATATTTCTTCACGACTCTCTGTGGTCCCCCCCCCCTTCTTCACCACTTGTCGTAGCTCCTTTTTCATCTGATTTTAATCTGTGCCACCCCTCCCCCCCACTAGAGTATTCCAGGCTCGCAAGGGGTCTTATATGGTCCCGAGTAGAGTACATCAGTTTGTGGCCCACAAGCAGCAGTCATCCATAATATTTGGTTCGCACACTGGAAAAGTTGTACACCCCTCGTATAGGGCAAAGACGTCTCGAGCACCATTTACGCCTCGCTCCAGAAGAGGAGCATCTTGCATTTGGCAAGTTGAAAAAAAACCAGCATAATGTTAAAAACCATTACCAAAAATCACATAACCATCTACGTTTTCGAGTCGTTTAGTTGAGGATGTAGATCATACATGCTGAACCCGTAGCCTGCGGGCCAAATGTGGCCCTCGATTTCATCTGATGCGACATAAAACTTAATTTTGTAAGCATCAACTGAGTGGTATAAACATACATATCACTCAAGTGACCACGGCACATCTCCAGATCACTTAGCCCTTTAAGCGGCAATGACGGAATATCTCACCTCTATAAAAGCCTCTTATTTTAACACTGACAATCCCAGATATTTTGTAAAAACGATTTTTCAATGAAAAACTTTTTTCTACACTCTTAGTTTGCACCTGTTGAAAATCGAAAGAAAGCCTACTTAATGAAAAGAGATATGACATTTTAAAGGGGGTTTAGAGTTTTCTAATTGCCGCTTAAAGGGTTAGAAAACCCACGGCATAATTCCGGAACACTAGCCTATCGTGCACTTTCATATTACTTTCGTGACCCGCGGCACATTTCCAGAACACTTAATGACCCACGGCACATTTACAAATAATTTAAGTAACAAGCGACTCATTTACAGATTATTGAAGTGGCAAGCGATACATTTACAAATACATTAAGTGACCTGGAGTACTTCTAATTACCATGGGTGGCTCGCGGCACATTTCCAGACCAATTAAGTGACCCATAACGCACGTATTCATAGACCACTTGAGTGATCCGCGACACTTTCTCAGACCACTTAAATGACTCATAACACATTCCCAGGCCATTTAAGTGGACAGCGGCACATTCCCTAGATCACTTGAGTGGCAAAGCACTTATGTGGCCGGCAATACGTTTTCAAACCAATGAAGTGACACCCGCACTCTTTATAAAGTTGAGTACCCTCGGTGTAGATAACCACGGTGCAAGAGAGCAACAGGTTGAAAATGCCTGCTTCAGGGAATTTGAGTAATTCAACCAACTCTCTCCATTTGGATCGAATCCAGCGGATTCTTGAAGCTTTAATCCCCGTGGGAACTACGACGCATCTCTAGATATTTAATAATTTAGTACAGATAAGATCAAACGCCTTCATGAACGCTAGCATATTCCCCATTTTCGATGTCTGGGCGTTTTAGGAACTGGCCGGAATCTGGATAATAGTGAATAAAATATTGAACAGGACGTCACGTAAGCAGCTGCTTATTTATCATTTGGTCGACAGGAGGGGGGATTGAAGCCAAAACAAAAGCAAAAAACTGTCAATGGTCGAAAAATAGAACTCGTGGTTAGTGACGAACCGAGTGGAAACCAAAACAAGAAGAGCATCTAGTAAAATTAAAGACATTATATATGAGAGAGAAAAGCTTCTTCTAACACTTTAATGAATTCAGATGAAACTTCAACTTTTTAAAACAGTTTTAGGCAGTTATTTCTCAATCTTGATGGTGGTGTACGGGAACATTGATATTAGACTTATACTCTCCCATTCCCTTAACCAGTGATTGAACGATATTGCGGCTGTCTTCTTCTCCAGGAAATGAAGACGAATGATGGAGTCGTTAATTTTCTTAAGTGAACGACAGGCCAAACCCACGACTTTTTCTTCCCACACGAATAAAAAGTTGTTGGTCAACCAACGACATGAAATGGGGTATTTTTTTTTTTCTCAATTAAGGCTTTGCTATAGCTACAAAAGACAGCAGAGCCAATGACCAGGAAGAAGAGCCATTTACACTCGAAATTGTTCTTCGAGAAGATGCGTTGAAACGTAAATTCGACTAGAAACATGGATGGACCAGTGGGTATCGTACGAATGGGTCGAGAGTCTCGAGGGTATCCGCGATGGTATTAGAAAATAGCTGTAACGAAAAAGGTAATACGATCTTTCATAATATATCCTTGTAATGGACCTTCCGGCATAAATGAAAGGCACTCGCATTGCTACCTTCGATTATTAAGATTTACCGGCATCATCACTACTACTCAACCACACATGCACCTTGTAAACATTCCTCTGGGGAATTTCAAATGAATTGGTACATACACGCAGGAACATGTTGTGAGTACATGCGTGGCCCTAAAGTATTTTTGTTGTCAGAGTTATGCTTGTGTTTCGTGTAAAACTTTTTCTTTCTTTCAAACATAGCACAACTCCGGCCCTATCTCTATAATCAATTTATTACCGAGTGATTTGTGCCGGAAGTATGAGTGCGCGTGGTGTCTGATATTTTCGGTGCTTAAATCAAAATTTCATATTGTGAGTGAAGTGTAATGACTGCACCGTTGTAGGCCTGTTGCTTTCTGTGGCGAGACTTTTCAAGGGGAGCTCGGGTCGCATTCACGTCTCGAAGTTGGGAACCTCAAAAAACCAACTTCAGCCGATCAACACTGGTGCGTTCAAACCCGAAAACCCCTACAAGTTACAAAGCCTTTATTGTCTCAACCGTCACGTCGTAGCCACTGAGTAGGGCCGTTGCCAGAAATTTCTTTCGAAAGGGAACAATTGATATTTCAAGAGAATGGGGAGGGGATAAGTGATAGAACAATAACTTACTGATAAGACTTAACCATGTTACGACGTATTCGATACCTATCTCGGTGGGAGGAGGGGAGGATCCCCAGGTGCCCGTCCTCCCTTCTTTTGCTACGGCTTTACCATTGAGCGTTGCTTTTTCACTAATCGTGATCTCTCAACACAGTTGGAAAACTATTCTTGTCGATGACATCACTATGTTAAAGCATTATTAGCCATCATACAACTGTAGTTGATACGTCAAAGGCCGAAACTAAAATGAATCAAACTCACGTCATCTATACTTTGAGAAAAAGTCCTTCATTTTTAACAGTCGTACTGGAAAGTAGGCGTAGATGTTCCACAACTTGTTCTCCAATTTTATCTAAACTGGGCAATTTGTCCGGTGCAATTGACCTATTACGTTGCCTATATTAGATTTCATTGACAGGTTTTGAGGGCAGTGAACTGACCTACGTCCTGTCTGTCTTTTGAGAATTAAAAAAAAGAAAAAGAATTTATTTCTTTTCTTCTCCGATGACAACCCATTGTTATTCCTCAAATGATCAATCCCATATCAATGGGGATTTCTCAGGAGAGAGGGCACTATAGAAAAGCCAAAAAATATATAGTTCACATCATCCACAATGAGAAGAAAAAGAAGAGAACAAGAAATGGGATGCCACAAAAGACGCCAAGCCGAAAAAATGAATAGGTCTCCCGAAAGTACAACAGCTGTTGAGGTGCACCACCAACACCACTACCACCTGGTGCGTTTCTTCAAATTGACCTTCGAGATTGTGGGGGGGGGGGGGGGCGAAAAGAATCAACAATATAGACGGAGCATCAGAGCGTATACACCATAATAATAATAACGTGCTGTCAGAAAAATCCCCGAGGGTCTCTCTCTCTCTCTCATGACCCAGACACTCGCCTACTTGAAGAATATAAAGAACCTCCTTATATGAATGTACCGGGACCCTCTGTATTCGGACCCAGTTCGAGAGCCGTCTACAAAAAGAGGCCTTTCTTTGTACGAACAGGTGAAGGCCATAAAAACATTAAAAAAAACGAATTCCATTCTGGAAAAAGTTATTCGACTGTGGAAATTATTCTGTTCGTTTTTATGGACTCCAACGGGACCCAAAATAAAGAAATCCATGCTCGGACAGATCATTCGGCTAGAAAGTTCCCTTCTCCCAACATCCGATGGAGTGTCTGGATTGCCTTCACATCTTCCCGACCTTCGATCGGGATTCGGGAATGAGAACGAACGATCGATTTTCTTTGATATCGATCGCCAAATGACAGCTGTTCTCGAAACGGAGAGAACGTTCGTGCCCGAACGACAAGAGTAAGAATGGAGCATGGAGGAGGTCATTGAATAAGACAAAACAAGTCTTTGAACTTGATCATCGCACCGGGAAGCCCAAAAGACACTCGAGGTCAAGCAATGTAGATTTAACCTTCGTTAAACACTCGTACGGGGCCAATAAGGAAAAAAAAACCGACCATCGGTTCTAGAAAGAACGTGTTATAGGTACATATGTATATAATATGTGTACAATGCTATATATATATAAATTTGAAGGACCACCTCGCGGAAGCTGATTCATCACACTCATGTCAGTTGTAAGACATTAAAAAAAAAAACGAAAATTCCAAACAGGTCTCAACCCGTATCATAATTACAAGGTCCTAGAACACAAAGAAGACGAGTTCTTTCCTTTTCGTCAAGGCGATGTTCAAGGACTCGGTAAGATAAAACATAATCCTTTGATGCTGCTTATGATTCTTCGAATGGCGTCAGGACACCCTTGGCGATTTTTTAAATGAGCAAATATGAGATTTGAAGTAACCATGCACGTACGGGAATCCTGATTTGTAACAGACTTGTAAGGCTGAAAATTGACACACTTGACTACAGTGCATTCCGTAACGAATCACTTTCTTTCAACATCGTTTTTCTATAGCTTTTAAAACAGTGCGTCTCACCTTTCACTCATGCCCCCTCGTCTTATTCAGGGTCATCTCACTTTCATCAAGGAGCGAGACACTTTCTACTGATTGCCCCCCCCCCCCCCGTAAATTTATGGTGAACGAGAGAGAGACAGGCATATTGCCTTTTAGCAATTTACGGCCTATAGTAGGGAGTAGCCAGGGAGGTCCCTCTTGTCCTGAAACAGAATCGTCTCAACATCCGTGGCCTCGGGCAAAGTGGTGCTTGGAAGAGGGGGATGCATACTAATATGGAAAAGTATTACAGCTTACATTTTTATATACTTACTCTCGAAAATCATGGTACCAAATCTCATCATGGACATAATTTCTGTCACACACTCCCCTTCCCCCCCCCTCCCCAATCACGAAGCCCTTGGACTTCCGGATGCACCCATCCTTCGGGAAAAGCTTCGATATCTCCTCTTGGAGATGTAAAGCGAGATATGTCCGGTCCAACAATGTCATGAAGCCCCCTGAACCATAAATCAAGATGTCCCAGGTTCTATGGGAAGCTCTACTCGATTCCGGAAACAGTCTATTTTTTTATCCCACATTACACTTAAAAGCATCATCTCTTCACATCTGAATTTTCTTTTTCACAGGCCTGTGGCCTCCCTTAATAACCTGTGTCATCTCCTCATCATCTCGATTTTCAAACGTGGCTCCTTTGGTTAAAGGCCCCATATCGGCTGCAGGTTGAGAACGACTGTTGCAAAACGGCAATGCAATCGACTCCCCCCCCACCCCACCAGTAAGGGTTCTGAAGTGGACACGCATATGATTCGATCAAACCAAACATAGCTTGCGGTCACTATATGCAAAAACACGCGTTTCACAAACTTGAGTACGCTTTCTTGAACCATTCGGTTTGAGAAAAAGTACTTATATCTTTCTTGTTGGTTTTTTTTTTCTCCTCCATTCGGGGCCGCAAACGTAAGCAGACTGATCATGTCTCGATCCGAAGAATTAACCTGGTTTTTTTTTTCGTTTCTCTCTCTTAAAGGCTTAAGGTAATCCAATTTGCGGCCAAGAGAGAAACGTCCGTTGATCCTATTTTGGAACTGGACAGGAAAAAAAAAAACACAGAAGCGTTTCATCGTCGAAAGGAAAGCCCTCTTAGATGTTTTTCATCTTGTCTTTCCATTACGAGCTTGATCTGAGTTGTTTGGTGCGAGGCCCGGAAAAAAAAGAAAAACTCAGAATTCGCTAAAAGAAAAGAACCTCTTCCTTAACAAGTTCCTTTTCGGCTTCTTTTGTTCTTTTCCACGCGAAGATGAAAAAAAGAAAAAGGCCTTTCCTTTGATGGGATAAACCCGTGCAACAACCCAATCAAACCCAGTATATGTGTGTGCCGGTTTCAAGAACAGAATAATATATTTGAAGAAGAAAAAAAGGGTCCTTGTTTGAAGCAGCCACTCGAATGCCTCAAGGAGAACAACGTAAAGGTCGACGTGAGAGAATGAATGGAAGCATTAAAAAAGATGGCTGCTAAGAGAGAGAAAGAGAGGAATTTTTACATTTGCAGCATGTGTGTTAGCAAGAAGTGATCTCAAAATGATCGCGAGAAAACACTTGATAACATCCGGATCCAGAGAAGGTCATCCAATGAAAATATTCATAGAATTTAGGAAACAGACCTTCTAGATATTATGCCGAGTCGAACTAGAAAAGAGAAGTCATCTGGTCTCCGGCAGGAATTGAACCCAGGTCCTCTCGCAAAGCCAGCCTAATTGGGGGGGGGGGAGAGGCATTATGATGCTTTTGAGACGGCCTTGCTATCAAGAGGTCCTAGGGTATGGGCTAATCAAAAAACACTGCTCTATTTCACGGGCAGTGAAATATAAACATTGGATCCTCATATCTGTCAGTTGTATACTCGAGGGTGAAACATTGTTCTGACACTATTTCTGATTGCATACCCAAAGTTCAGGCATCAGAATCGGCCGGACATTGATTTGAACAGTACATCCTATCAGAACATCGAGACTGTTTCTGTGAATTATAGCTACATCTACAACTGAGACATCGGAACACCTTTTTTCTGTGGATCGCACACCTGACTTTCAGACATCGATATTTCTTCTCCGTAGATTTCAGACCTGAAGTTGTCTTACTCCAATGTTTAAAAAAAAACAAGTGCAAATGTATGATCTATTTTTATACTGGGCATGCATCAGAAGCCCTTTTTCACTTCTGAAATATAGAGGGGTAGCACTAAAAAAATCAAACACAACACTACATACGCACTTAGACTGTTAGGTACACACACAGTTAACACTTCCGGCACAACTCACTAGGTAGTAAATCACCCATAGATGGTGATAGACGAGTTGTGCTCGGTTTGAAAGAAAGAAGCCCTCCCCCACAATTTTTATGTGCCTACGAGTTCACCGGAAATTTTTCGGGCGGCAAAAATTCTAGTTACTGTTCTGCGCACTGCAACTGTTAGGTAGGATTATATTCTGACTCGGAAGCCGTGAACCGGAAGAAATTGGTTACCACTTCTCTAGTCACCCAAACACGATCTCTAGGTCAGTGTTTCTCAACCTTGTTGATCCCCCCCCCCCGTATAGTGAAGGTCAATGCACCGCGGACCCCCTGTATCGAACAACGATTTTGACATCACCTACCTCCATAAAATCTAAAATATAATGTCTTTCATAATTTGCATATCTCAAAAACAAAAAGAATTAATAAATTACCATTTCACAGCACTAAATGTGTCCTGCTTACAATATTTAATAAATGAAAATAATTCCGCGGACCCTTTAAACATTACTCATGAGCCCCCCCCCCTCCCCGGGGGGTTTAGCGGACCACAGGTCGAAAAGCACTGGAAAAAATCACGTGAACTAAAATCATCCAATCCGGCAACATAAACAAGAACTCTCGAAGAACGAAAATGATAACAATAACAAGAGCTTTGTGCTGAAACAGCGGCGGAAGCTGTCAAAATGAAGCATTCATCGGATATCTTATCGGGGCGCAGATTTATAGGAAGTACTCGAAGTTCCCAGGCATGACGTCCACGACATCGTGTCTCGACGACGCCCTGTTACGTTTAATTCAAAAAAAAAAAAAAGGAAAGAAAAAAGAGCCTCTGGTTGAAATACCACGGCCATAATAAAGAAAGCTCGAAACACTCGAAGTTGGAGAGCCTGCCAACCACTCGAACGAGGCTCTCCTGTGTATCATCCGAAAACAAGGCTGCCTACATACAGAGGACCTTGATAAGAAAGACTCTCTCTCCATATACAGTACCAGTAGCTTTATTCTTTATTATCGAAAGAGACAGATAGCTGTCGTGTTTACCGAAACAGAGACACACGAGATAAGAATGACAAATGTCACATTACATTCTTTCCTTTCCGAGCCATCAGTGAGGATGAGCCACACTGACTATTATTCTCCGAGTTTTTGGTCTTCTCCATCCAGGGATAGCCTACTCCAAATACTGTATCTCAAAGAGGTGACACTCAGAATACAAAACAGTTGGAGAAGCCGATCTTGGTGACAATTTGTCAACATTCGTGCTCCGTAAAATAATCTTACAATTACGAAAAAAGAAAAGATTCGTTTCCATTACCGATCGACATTGAAGTGAGGCAGAATTTCTTAAGGTGTCGCGGTGAGCTGCCGATGTTGTAGTGTGCCTACTCAAATGGTTCTTTCCACACTATTCTTAGGAACCGCGCATAAACGATGATTCACGACTAGGCAGCCATCGATGGCAAAAATGTTTAGAACCACAGAATTAAGGCTTTGATCTCATCCCGTTCGAGATGCATGCGCCGTAGACATTCAAATGGGCAAATTGATCGGTACCCACAATTTACAATCGATTCCGACGAACGACTAGGCAAGAGATCGAACTTCATCGAGTTTGACACGTTAACGGCTTGGTTAATGAAGCTATGTTTCTTTTCGCCTACCCCAATTTGTTTCACCATAACTTGGATCTTCAATTATCTTTAAATCACGGTTGTCTTAGGCCGGTATTACACTATAAAAGTTTCCTAAAAGTCCTTTTATAAAACTTTAAAAATTCAACCAATAAGATTAACAGTTGCATTTGCTCGAATGTAACTATCAGTTTTATTTTGGATTTTCGGAGTTGTATAAAAGGGATTTTATCAAACTTTTATAGTGTAATCCCGGCCTTACTCTGGAAAATATTATAATACAGAATTTCATCGTCTTGAGGTCTCCGGGATGTGCTTGGGTGGGCCCACACGTTGATACAGCCATGCTTCTTACCTCAGACCTTCCCACTGTTATGCGTGGGCTCCAACGAGATTCAATGAGGTTAGATTAGGCGATCTCAACGAACAAGGCTTTTCACATTGTTTCGGAAACAAAGAAAAGGCCTCCAACATTATCCAATTTCACATATTACGTCATCAATAATAAATTTCCAGCACTAGTCACGGGTAGACCAGATTTCGCGGAGACGAAAGCGGGACATGTAGTCAATTCTTACCAGATATAGCCAATCAATACACGGTGTTTCAAAATTCGCACACATCATAGTTCACGAATGTTTTTTTTTAATGAATATGAACTTTTTAACAGAAAATAACGGGTTAAACTTATGAATTGAAACATAACTTTTAATAAAAGTTTAAAACTTTGAATTTACTATAAATGTTGAAAACGTTGCCATTCTCTCCCTGACACATAGCATATTTTTTTTTTACCAGATTGCTCGAGACTTAAGTCTGCTTGAATTAATGTGGAATTGCGTTAGTGAAGCTAGTCTTGAGTTCATCAATCGTATGTACTTATTGCAGTACGCCACATATACAAATTCATGCTGACGACGAGGATGTGTATGACCGGGGGGAATTAGGGCGGATAAGATGGGGACCCTCACCCATTCGAGAAGCCTGTATCCGCTTATGGGGAAGGCGACACCCATGGCCCCCACATAGGGGGGGCTGACAGGGCTCTAGCCCTGGGGCCCGGGATAATTATCATCATTTTTTTGCTTTTTCACGCTATAATTTAGCTACAGAAGGGGCCCGTTGAAGGTCTGACCGAGGGGCCCGCAAAAGATCTCAGCCTAGGGGCCCCGCTACAGGATGTGGGGGCCATGGCGACACCACGAGAAAAAAAATGGTCCAAAGGGACCCCTAGGAGTGAAAAAAGTTGAAGAAACAAGCAGTAGATCACAAAATTATCGCGTTCTCTCGGGAAAACTTAAAACTCCTCCACGGCACTAGGACGAGCCTATCAAACCTAGACGTTTGGTCAACTGTCACATCACAAAGAAACACCGAATGAAACCGGGGTTTCTTCCGATTCTGCAAGTCGGCATCGTTGCTGTTCGGTTAAAAACCTGACTTGCAGGTTTTTTAACCAACACATAACGGCGCCGACTCGCAGCATCGGAAATCAGCGTGCACACTATGTTCGTACCCCTAGGCTGCAGGGGCTCCGGGACAAATTAACATCTGACGCAAAAGCTCACCTAGGCAGCCACTTTGAAGCTCGGGGCGCCGAGGGCATTATTCCGGTTGCCCCTACTTAGTTACGGACCTGAATAACAGATCTTACCCGACAGTTCGCGGGAGATGATTACCATCGATATAAACCTGGAAGCGTTGTGGTAATCAATGCACGCATTCGAGAATGAACAGGGAGGGGAAGGGGGTATACAGTAAGAGGACGATGTGAACATGTATTTACCTATATAATGCAATGACCCGTGCTGCTGACACTTCGGAATTGGGTCTTAGATCTGAATTATTCCAGTTGTCTAGAGCCACCGTATAGCAATTCATCTCGTACGAATAACATCGGAACCAACAAATGACATGCGAATCCGTTCAAACATCATTGAACAAATACACCAGCACAGAATTTCCATGAAAAATTCACCAAATTTATGGACGCCGCGAATGAGAGATAGAGGCGCCATTTGTATGCAGCAACACAACACACACAGAGGAAAAGGCGGCCGGCCATCAATAAATATTCATAGACAATGACGAGCGCATTTACATTTCGACGATGGGAAGAGGGTTTCCCACTGATCAGGGGCCGTGTTGAAAGACAGAGAAAGTAGATCACGTGACGGAAATCAAATAACGCAATTCGAGTCTTTTTCGTCGAGGCTTACTCTAATTTTAACTGAAGAATTTAAATATGTTTGGGAGAATACCGAATTTTCGGTCGAATCCCGTTGTAACAAACTCCAACGGACTAAAGAAATCACTTCGTTATAAAGGAATCTCCGATTTCACGAATTTTAACATTCGTTTAACAAATTTCGTTGCAGTGGAATTTGATTCCAAGGAGAAATAACTTATTTACGTTCTAGATAATAAAAAGAATGAAGGTGAATTTGAAAAATAACTCAAATCAAAATTGGACATTGCATTTTTTTGCGCTTATAAGATTTACTCACTTAACATACTCGTATTTGAGGCAAATATTCCGTATTTTTTTTTATTCCGTATTGTGGGAGTCGAGGAAACAACGAATTCCTTTAAAGCAGTGTTTCTCAACCGCCGGGCCCTGATATCATTAATACCGGGCCGCGAGTGATTAGCCGATTCATTTTCCTTTGACCGTGTGTTTGACCGGGCCTTCGACTCACAAAAATGAATGAAACCGGACCGCGGGCTTGAAAAGGTTGAGAACCACTGCTCTAAAGTACTGAGGGATGAAGATACCGCATTTGAGGGATGTTCTTCAAGAGATCCCTCAGATCACGTCTTTTACGGAAAAATAATACTTTCCCCTTGTATAAT